>NW_016157128.1:566281-616139 GCF_001687245.7 Rhagoletis zephyria | reverse complement strand
AAAAAAAAAAATTGGAAGCGAATCGGAGACATGACATAATTTATTTTACGAAATCCGTCCGACTTAAAAAAGAATGGCTCATATCCATATAAATACTTATTTCTTGCTTACATTTTTCGTAAAATGAAGGATGTAATTAAGTAACTTCACAACTTATTCAGAATTTTTATTGTAATAATTTAAATTGCAAATTCAATTTTGGGCCTTCCTTTTGCGAAGCTTTCTATTATCCTTTCAGTGTCAATTTCAATACCTAAGTGTACGTGTAAAAGTGCTAGACCTATCAGTCCTTCTTCATTCATGGTACTACTACTTTATACTCTCCTTCCAAATTGATACCGTCTTTTTCTTTTCGATTTTACGCGTTCGATAGCATTATTTTTTTCCTCGTCAGTTTCGTCGTTATATTCCCCAATTTTAGATGGAAGTAATAAGTTCAAATCAAAAATGTTTAATGTCTCTTTCGGCAATTTTTCTCGGAGGTCGGTATAAATATTGCCTTCGATAATAATCTTCAGCGTTAGACGCACGATTATTAGCCCGAAAATTCTGTCTATTTCCTCTCCGAGAAAGGAAAATGTCAAGATCCAATTCCTTAGCGATATCGGTAACTAATCAGAAAAATGTGTGTCAGTATTTTCTCTATAATTTCGAAGAATATTCACAGTGGCATTCATCGGCGTAGCCAGAATGAAATTTAGGGGGGGCTCGACCCTATTAAGCTGGCATTTCAGGGTACTATTTTATATATATATAAGGAAAATTTGAAAGTTAGGGGGGGCTCGAGCACCCCCCTGCCCCTACCTGGCTACGCCCATGGTGGCATTGACTGCTTCGCTAGCACGATTCAAGTCAAGCGAGGGCGCTTGGAGAAGTAAACTTTTAATTTTTAATTTTTTAATTTAACTTTTTAATTTTTATTATATTTTTCAAGTCATTAATTTTTTTATGCGCATACAAATGTCTGGTTACACAGTTGAAAGTGAAATTTCCTACATACGTGCACCGCGGAAATAGACAAAAAGTAGTATGTATCAGAAAGTTCGATTTGACATACATACATACATTCATACAGCCCAATTCTGAATACTCTCAGGGAGTTTGTTCTCCGGGAATTTGTTTCTCCCTAGAAAGAAATCCTTCAATAATTAACTCCCAGGAAGTAGCATTTTCCCCGAAAATTTGGAAGGAGAAAATTCAAACTTCGTAAGAGAGAAAACTCCCAGGTAGTTCCAGTTCAGAATCGGCCTGATAGTATCTACATACCCATTGTTTTAATTTTTCACGTTGACGAAGAGTTTTACACGATTTCTTATTCTATAAATAATCTTGTGCAAGCCTAAAAAATGGTTCCGATTGAATATTAAAATTAAAAAAAAAATATTTTTTTTTTTTTTTCAAATTTCTCGTTTGAGGTAATATATTTTATCCGACGCTAGAAAGACTGCGAGCACACTCCAATCACTTCAAGACATTTTTTTTTTTCAATTTGAAATGGCCTTGACCCCATGCGTCTAATTAAGGGTTAAATCGACAAAATTCAAGCTGGTAAGTCTAGTTACGTCCTTGTCAGTAATAAACATAATATGTTATTTCTGCCTCTTTGAGGACACCATGACTATCAACCTGAACATTAACGTGAAGAATTTCAGACTGTCCACGATGGAGGAATGAGGAATCCTGACACCGTGTCACCCAGTTAGGAGAGAGCGAACAGTAAGCGCTCAAGGAAAGGGGTGAGTCACTTTTCGAATTCCTAATTTGTGCTTAGTTCGTTATCAGTAATAAGGTCAATGACCCCATATTTATCACCAAAAATGCACGGTAGGTTTTTGATGTCCCTCGGGTCTCGGGAAATATGGGGGAGGTAATCCAGAACTAGAGGGTTCTTCAGGGCACTCCTATTCCGATCAACGGTACAGGGAGCACCCATTTAGAACTAGAAATATTGGAAACTTAGATTGGCATGTGTATAGGCAAAAGCTCGAAAAACTCTTGCGGTAAGTCTGCCCGGAGTGGGCACACCGAAGAATTAGCTGGAACTGGTAGACGAGTTCCCTGGTTCTTGTTGCAGGGCACTAGGTCAAGATGGCCCAAGGTGAAAGCACAGAGGTAGGAAGAAGCCACATTGGTGGAATTAAGATATCGAATGCCTGCAAAAGTCCCTTCAATTTAGCCACTTCTTCCGAAAATGAGCATCACTGGGAAGCGTAAAAACAGAACCTGAGTGTAAAAGCATCCTAAGTTAAGCGATACTGATTCGGAATATACTCTTCGAGGCACCGCCGACAGCTCGAAGATGGCTGCAGAAATCCAGTTGTAGGTGGACAGAGTCGAGAAAAGCAGCTCTAGATCTGCTTCTACATTCCTGGTGCCACAACTAGAAAGCCTGAGGCTCTACGAAATGAAGAGGGGGCTCTACTAAGTAGAGGGATGGTAAATATGGCTTATAGAGTTCCATTGCAGGGAGGCAGTTATGGACAAGCTGGCGACAACTAGTGGTGGCAAACTATCGATAGTGAACACCATTAGAATATTTGCGTCCCAGCAAGAACTCTATCGGGTAAATACATTTGATTTAACCGAGACCGCTACCATAGATTTCAATGAAAGTTTCTGTGAGTTTGACAAAGCTAATCGAAACTCTTGTATACGTGTGATATTTATCCCCTTCTTTCTTACACAATTAAGCGTCACGTGTGTGTGTTAGTCTTGGTTTCAAGAAAAACGCGTTCAATGTATGGGAGTTTCGGGTATAACCTATATACATATACGATATAGTCGCATCTTGTTGGGTATGGTTATCATATTTTAGGTGTTAATCCATCCCACAATCTCAGTTAAAATTTAGATTATATTTAAATTCACATAGAAAAACTACTATCCTTCCAGGTGTATAGACCTGTAGCATTCCCAGGTATAGAGGGCGCATTCAATTAGATCTTTCCCTCATCCGTCGTGACTAGGGCTGCCAGACGTACCGGTTTTTCCAGACATGTCCCGGTTTTAGACTATTTGTCCCGGTGTCCCGGTCCAACCTTAAAATGTCCCGGGTTTCGTTTTAGTGTACCGGTGTTTGATATGATTGCACAAATTTGAATAAAAGTTCAAAAATCACTACACTGGCAACAGAGATATCTGGCAGCCCTACGAGTCGTGACAGCTCTTTCATGCGGTGGTGAGTTCTCGTTAATACGAGAATGGCTGACTTCCAAAACTTAAATTGATTTGCATACGCACAAAGTATAATGTTCCATAACGCCGAACTACAAAATATTGTCAATGTATACTTTTCCAAAACGCATCCGAAAAGTTATCGAAACGCATTGCCAGAGCAATCAGCGCATCAGAAACAAAGTTGATGCTTCGTTTGTTATTGGTTACCATTGGTGTTTTAGAAATGGAAAATTCAGAAAAATTGTTCATTGCTATATTGAATATTTAAAATATGCAATGTATATGGTTGCAATGTGTCGCAACTCTGCATATACAAACAGTTTGAATACCGCAGTATAACAGTTTCCAAACATTGTATTGATACGTTTTGGAAGTCAGCCAATCCCGTGTCAGCTGACACGGTCTATAATTTTACGTTGGTGGCTTGTTGCGCAATCTTTCATTTCATTTCTATTATTTAAAATTAATTTGAAACACATAAACATTTTTGTCAACCTTCGATCGGTTTGCAAACCACGCCACAAACACTAAAATCTCAACCTATCGTTTCAATTTGTTGTCCGTTTGTAACCTGCTTTAGAGATATTTATACGATGATGTTAAAGAATGAACTGTAAAAAACTAACTTAAATTAAGTAGCAACAAAAATAATATTTGAAAACTTGTCAAAATTGGGTGCGGCTATAATTTTTTCGACTACTGTACATAAGTTGACTATGATTACTCGGTCGTGCTATCATAGTAGCACAATGACGCTAATATTTGACTTACAAACAAAATACGGGCACGAATTTCAAAATTTCAACCCTGTTTGGGTGAAATATTTTATTTTTATCAGTATTATAATGTTTTGGCGATTACACTTTTGCTAAGTGTTTGGCCGAACTTCTCAAAATTGTAGTGTGCGTCTTTACGTTGTTACACAAATGGAGGGGGACCTACAATTTTACGCAGACTCCGAATGGCAAATGGATTTTATGAGAACCTTTTTCGTGGCAGGAATACACTCGGGGGTTTGCCATTGCCATTGCCTGCTGAGGAAACCCATATTCCAGCTAATTAAAGTCAATGGAGCACAAATAGAGTAATAGAAGGACGCATTTGAAAGTCTTACTCATTTTGTTAGAATTTCTTTTTTGGATTTATAGTTTGCAACATGTAATTTTTTGGATTTTTTGACTTTCTTTAAATTATGTTTTGATTATTAAAAAATTAACCTCTCTATTTTAAGCGAGCACTTACCATGCAAAAGCAACAGAAGAAAGTTTTACCTATCTTGATTGTGACGACTGTTTCAAAGACTTTTGTACTGGATTTATAATTATACAACGGCGTGCATACATAAGCACATACAGTGGCGAAAATATAAATAGGGAAGAGACATTTTAGCACTTTTTGGTTATTGCCCTTTCGTTTATTTAATGTTTCTTATTTTTTTTTACTCCTGCCAACAGGTGCTACTTTGGGCTCGGTAGGCAATTGAAAAGCAGAGCCCTCTCTCGACGAACAAAAATTACGCTCTACAAGTCTCTCGTCATGCCCGCTCTTCTATATGGCGCAGAATCGTGGACGATGTCGAACAAAGACGAAAAGGCTTTGGGGGCTTTTGTGACGACAGGTATCGGAGAAGATGGGATGACGAACTGTATGAGGTTTTTAACGATATGGACATAGTTAAGCGCATGGATGAGGACGCTCTACAGTGGTAATTCGGTGAAGGTCACATTTTGTCGTTTTTTATACTTATTACCAATACTACACCCATCGGGCGACCCGAATTTACAAGATTTGGCAGCAAATATAATAACAAGTTTGAAAACTAAGCCCGTAAAGTCATGGGTTTGAATACCTACGTAAAAAAATTTTAAAATACATACTTGTTTTAAGTGACATAACTCTGAAGCGCACATCACCTTGATATTGAAAATGTCAACATCACCTGATTTTCCGTCCAGTATACATAAGTATTTAATTAAAATAAGTTAGTATTTTTTTCCACTTCTTAATTCAATGGACTACATCTTTTTCTCTGCTCCGTCCGATTTGTTGTAGAAATCATAAATAATGAAGGTAATTGACTTTTAAACGACGTGGCAAAGTATAAAAGGGTGAGTTATTATTTTTTACTTCATCTTTTATTATTTGTTTCAGAAAGTAACACCGAATTTAGCAATTGTGGCATATTTCAACATTTTTAATTCAGTGCCAGCTGAAATGGCAATGGCAAATATGTAATCCTGAAGTGCATATGTGTATCGAATGCCTTAAAAATAGATATCCAAACCTTACAGAAGAGTTATTGAGAAAATTTATACTGGACTAAGTAAATTTGTTTGCCTACCTTTACAAAAAAGTGCCATGTTGCACAGCGAGTAAAAAAAAAAAATTTCTGTTTTTTAACCTTGAAGTCTAAACAGTTTTACCCACCCTGAGGCACCATTTTTATATAAATATTCTGCTGTCCCTTCTTGTATAACTCAGCTTGCACAAGGATGCAGTTTGTATAGTACGAAGACTTTTTTTACCTTTTAATAACTTTTTTAAGTTTCTTAAGGTTAGGCTTGTATGGGAGGTGTGCGTAAAAATAAACCGATTACAGCCATTTTAAGGGTGTTTGCCTATATTATCATTTACAATATATGGCCAAAATTTCGGAGTTGTGCATTTATGGGAGGTATGCGTTAAAGTAAATCGATTTTGCTAATTTTTTGAATATTTATTTACTCCATTACTGTGAATATATGGACGAAATTTGGAAGTCCTTGATTCATCGGTGCTTTTTGAATGATATTTCTAAGGCGTTTTTGAGGTTAGGTTTGTATGGGAGGTAGGCTTTAAAATAAGCCGATCACTCCCATTTTTCGTTTTTTTCTTGATTTATGTCCTTAGAGGTTACAGCCGAAAAATTAAAGCCCTACGCCTACTCCTTCTAATTTTCTCGAAACGATGTATGGGGCTAAACCACTGTGCGCTCCGGTGAAAAGATCCTTCGACTCCGCACCCATGGGTGGACAACGAAAGCAAGGGCGCCCACGAACGCAATGGAAAGACCAAGTGCAGAAGGACCTGTCTGCACTCGGTATGAGCAACTGGCACAAATTCGCACAGGAGAGAGGCAATTGGAGAAGCTTTTTGGACAAACAGTTGTAGAACCTTGCGTTGTAGTGCCAAATAAGAAGAAGATATTTTTTTTTTGAATGAGTAGCTCGATATCTAACAAAGACTAGTAAGTCGACTTTCATTAGACTCCTTAAAAAAATTAAGAGAGGGAAGTTTTGTAGCCCATTAAATTTTATTATAACGAAGTGCAAATTTTGAGTGGCTAGGACTTACCGATGATTTTTGAAAATGTTTTTTGTTAAAGGTATTGCACATTTTAAATAAGAAAATTATTTACGCTCTCGCCAACGTATGTATGAAGTGTTGCCAGGGAGAAATTTTTTTTCCTACCAAGAGCAACCAAACCTACTAAATATTTTAATACCCGAGCGCACTTGTGCACAAGGGTATTATAAGTTTGTTCACATAACGGTTGTTTGTAACAGGCAAAACGAATCGAGATAGATACAAATGAGACAAATGTATACATAAATGATCAGAATGAAAAGAGAAATCGATTAAGCGGTGTCCGTCCGTCCGTCCGTCCGTCTGTGCACACGATAACTCGAGTAAAAATTGAGATATCTTAACGAAACTTGGTACGTGGAATTCTTTTGGGTGCAGGACGGATGGTAAATGGGCGAAATCGGACAATAACCACGCCTACCTCCCATATAACGGTAATTTCCAGAAATACGAAAACTGCGATATTTTAGTAACTACTGAAGATAATTCACTCAAAATTGAAATTTACAATGGGTTTTAGACGGAAAATAAGAATATTAAATTTTTTTGGCAAATGGGCATAGCCACGCCCACTTATGGTTATATTAGTATATCTTGGTAACCGCTGCACCAATTTCTTCCAAACTTGGCACAGTTGTTGGTGCGGGTACAGCATACTAAATGGCCGAAAAATTTCGAAATCGGACTATAACCACGCCCACATCCCATATAACGGTAATTTAGAAAAATACGAAATCCTCGATAAATCAGTAAATATTAAAGCTAATTTATTCAAAATTGATGCATGCAACAATTCTTTACCAAGAAATACGTTTATGATAAAATTTTGGAAAATGGGCGTGGCACCGCCCACTTGTGATCACATATATGTATCTCGCTAAGCGTTCTAGCAATTTGTACCAAACTCGGTATGGTATTGTGCTTGCCACATAAAACAAAACCGTTGAAAGTTGTTGAAATCGGACTAAAATTACGGCCGCTTTTCATATAACGGTAAATTTCAGAAAAGCTTGAAATTTCAATATTTCGAAATTTAAGGACGCTAATTTACTTTAAATTTATACACCCCTACTTGCGCAGGGTATTTAATGTTCGGCTCCGCCCGAACTTAAATTTTCTTACTTGTTTTTTTTTTTTTGAATTTCTTTCAATGTCAAGTCAGGCATTTCGTTGCCTTCAAACCCTGTATGTCCCGGATCCCGCCACATCGTTATGTTCTTGTGGGCTCCCAGGTAGTTCAAAAGGGGTTTACAGGCATCGTTTTAAAAGAGTCTAAGGTATTTAACCCTCTAGTAGGCAGAACCGCCTCCAGACGGTCGTTAACTAAACACCTTTTTAATGCACCTATAATAATTTTTTCCNTTTTTTTTTTTTGAATTTCTTTCAATGTCAAGTCAGGCATTTCGTTGCCTTCAAACCCTGTATGTCCCGGATCCCGCCACATCGTTATGTTCTTGTGGGCTCCCAGGTAGTTCAAAAGGGGTTTACAGGCATCGTTTTAAAAGAGTCTAAGGTATTTAACCCTCTAGTAGGCAGAACCGCCTCCAGACGGTCGTTAACTAAACACCTTTTTAATGCACCTATAATAATTTTTTCCTATATTCGTAAGGCACAATCTTTAGACAAAAATCGTACCCTTACGGCGAAGTAAATTTTAATCCGTTATGTCAATCCGTTTTATTTTAATCGGCAGTTGAATTACAAATTTTGAAAACACGGTTAAAATTAATTATTTCTTGCTATTTAGTAATTTCGTAATTGCAGAAATTTTTTCTTTTGACACATTTTTTGATATAAAAAAAATCGGTGGATTTCGTTGTTAAAAGCACCGTATTTTAATATAAGTTTTATAATTATGTCACCATTCGAAATGGAGAAAATTGCTTTCGAACACAGACCGTCTACAGACCGGCTTGCCGACATATAAAACCCCAGTTTGCATTTTTGACCGTCGGGAGAGGGCATTGCCGGTTCGTAAGTCAACATTGTGTAAGAGAAAGCTGAAAATATGTGTAAGTATATCGGCGAGCCCGTCTCCAGACGGTCATGGTTTTTATCCCCTGTAGGAAAAAGTTACTGTCACAGATCGAAATGGACATCAGTTTTGGATTTCTCGTGCTAAAATCATGAATAAATGAATTTTTCAACTCATAAAAAATTGGCCTACTAGAGGGTTAACGCACATTTGCTCTTTTACGAAAACATTCGGGAACATAGACTTCAATTGCGAAGACTTCCGCCTGGAATATTGTTGGGTATGTGCCCACTGGCAGACTTTCTTGGAATCCAAGTATGCCTGCCACAGTACTCCCGCAGTCTGTCGTCGATCTGTCGGTATACCATACTTGTGACCTTTCGTCAATCATAGTTACTATCGCTTTAAAGCAAGGATTCTGACCTTGTAGGGTTTGTAGAAGGATAACTTCGGATCATCCAGGAATGGCTTGAGAACCTCCAAATGACACCAAGGGCCAACAGGTCAGTGCCACATATGTAACAACGGGTTTTACAACCGTATTGAAAGACCAATACGTTAGTTTGGGTGATATTTCCCAAGTCTTACCATGAATTCTCTGACAGGCATAAAACGCATTTGTCGCTTTGTTTATAACATTCGAGAGAGCCTTTTGTCCAGAGCTATTCCTAGGTACTATGTCTCTTCTGAAAACTAAATTTCTGTCCCTGCCAAGGTGGGTCTAGTCAAGTTGACTTTCCTTCTTTTGGTAAATGGGACAATGGAGGACGTCAGTGGGTTTATTGACAAGTCTTTTTCAAGGTTGTTAAAATGTTTGAAGATACATATTTTTAGCAAATAACTATTTTTGTTGCGAAACCTACCAAAATCCAATCTAGCTTACCAACCTACCAAATGAAATAAACCAATCAGTTTTGGTATGAAAAGCCCATGTGTGGCAACACTGTATGTATGTATGATAATTCGCTCGTGGGTGTTTGTGTGCACAAGATGCTTAAAATTATTGGTGATCTTCTATTCGTAAATTTCCCCTTTACGCCCTTTTAACCAAACAGAGACGAGAGAGAGAATAAAGCCAAGTGGATGCAGTTATAAGAGAGTGCTAAACCCGTTTAGCTACCGACACTGTAATTGGGCAACGATAAGAAAAAATATTTATGCTTAATAGACTTTTTTTCATTAATATATGTCAGTAGCAAAGAATGTCGCAAGTCTCCACCCATTGGAGTACCTACAAATTATAAAAAATAAGATGACATGGATTAGTGTCAGAGGCGTAGCTGGNACTAAATATAAACTACTTAGTTTTCAACAAAAACCTTATTTAATAGTAAATTTCAAATATTTTAAACATATTTCGAATAGGAACTTATAACTTTTTTACCATCTGCAAAACTGACGAAGTGGCAACCATCTAAAGAAGGAGAAATCAGCTGACACGGAAAAATCTAAATTCCGCAGATTTCTGCGCTACGGGCTACAACTACAGAAAAATTCTGCGGTGTTGAGTTTTCATTTACATGGCGCTTTGGTAAGACAGATCGTGTCAGCTGACTCGGGTTTACGTACCGGTAGGTTTACGTTCTTGACTAATTTCAGCTTTAGTCTTTTCCTAATGACGCTGAGCAACCAAAGCCGCGAATACGAGGGTTATCCTCGTTGCTTGTGGCATTTTCCAACAACGATGTGCAGCTAAGCTTTGATTTCGTCGCAATGGGAAGAAGGTGTCCGGCCAGCTGGAGCGCTCATTTTATTGTTCGATTGATTGTCTGCCGGTGCGTTTGTTTGATCGGTGCACGAGACGATCGCGCGTTTGTGCAAATAAACAGAAAAAAAACAAACATATACATATATAATTTAGCGCGCGTAATTGCAAATGAAAGAGAAAAAAATTGAATAAAAATGTAGTATAGTCAAGTTTTGCTTTATTTCGATGGTGTTTTAAGAAAACTGAATTTGTATTAAAAGTATTTGTGCTTTTGCGAAAGCAAAACAATTCACAACAAATTACAACAACACGCGCGCGTCTTATGTGCGATTCGGCGACGGCATTTCGATGCAGATGCAACAAGTGTTTTAATAAGTGAATCGAAAAAGCTCCACGGACATGCTTTTATGAAGCTTATGAATAATTTTATTTACTTATGTACATACAAATTTGTAGTATGCATTTATGTACATATTTATATACGAATAGAAATCCGAGGTACTCTTTATGAATTTGTACAACGATTTTGGGTTGCTGTGCCCAAACGCGGGAATCGATTCAAAAACCTTTTACACACACTTATAGACAACAGTTCACGCTTTATTACAAAAATAAAATTTACTATATCTGTGCACTTAATTATTAATAACGTCGGTTGGAAATATGGTATTTTTTGCAAGTTTCCGAGCTGAGCTGTCAAAAAAAAAAATATCCAGGAAATATCTCTGTAAAAGGTGTTCAGCCCCTCTTCTTTAGCAAAACAGAAAGGAGAATTCTACTTAGTGAGGGTTATAATCCCTAAGTACGGCCGAAGGCCGCCTACGCAGAAAGTTGCTTTCTGCAAAAGCTGTTCAGCCCCTTTTCTTCGGCAACACAGAAAGGAGAATTCTACTTAGTGAGGGTTATAATCTCTTAGTGCGGCCAAAGGCCGCCTACGCAGAAAGGTGCTCTCTGCAAAAGGTGTTCAGCCCCTCTTCTTAGGCAACAGAGAAAGGAGTAGTGAAGGCTATAATCGTTTTGGAAAAAATCCAAATTTCCGCTGTTTTCAAACAGCTCCCAAGGGGTCTTGAGGGGTGGCTTTTCATAAAGCGGCGTCCATCCTCTTTCGTTTAGGGGGGTTTGGGAAGCCACACCTCCTCCCCCTCCGCCCCCTACCCCTTAATCGTTGTACAAATAGCTAAAGATTTCTTGAAATCCGTATTTATATAATCTATGTGAAAAGTTCCCTTTGGTCGAATGGATTTAAATAAAATGGACGTCCCTTAAAAACTGAAGAATAAAGGTAGATATGCTTGGATATAAAGTATCTCCAGATTTTTCTATATATGTACATACATACTTAAATATCTATGCTTATACCTAAATACGTTTTTTCTCACATTTATACTAAAATAAAAAATGGGGAAAAAGTTATTAAAAAAACAGCAACCGACTTCAATGGTGACATACAGATTAAGGATAACCGTTAGTTTCTTCCTGTTCCATTGATCGTTATAAAACCTAATTAGTATACATAGGTGTCACCTTTATAATGAAAAAAATTTATTTTGAAGTCAGTTAGTAACACCGCACAACAGCAATTCTGATGATTAGGTTATGTTACATGATACTAGCCTAATTTTTAATAACGATTTCAAAATTAAAATTTCTGTATCGGCTCAAGTTTAGAAAATATGGCACATGGTGTTTCGCATTTTTTCCATACAAAATATTTTAGATTTTTTGTTGTAAGTGAGAAACTGCGCGAAAAAATTGGCAACAATGAACGGTAAGTCCTAGCTACTTAAAATTTGTACATTTTGTAATAAAATTTGTCGGGCTACAAAATTGCATACTCTAAATAATTCTTAAAAATCTGATTAAAAAGTTTAAAAATTGCATGTATGTTTTTTGCTGTAGTACGAATCATAATTTTATAAAAAATTGGCGGAAAAAAATTTAAATAAAAATTGTGCATATATTGTAAAAAACTCCCTGTGCCAGTGTAGTTAATCTAATTTTATTAAGATCTTAAGTTTAAAAAAAAAACTTTCTTTTATAAGACTTCCTTGCAGAAGTTCTTGCCAGAGAGCTATTCTGAATGCTCCAACAATAGTCAGCCATCATGTGTGCGTTTCAGAGGTCTTAATAGCGTTCCTCCATCGTACGAAGGCGAAAGCCATAACTCGTAAACAAGAGCTGTTAGAAAACAAGTGAGGGTATATTTAGAATCAGCGACGTCAACAAAACAAAACGTCAAAACATAGTCCCTCATAATTCATTCATCAGCCCAAAAGTGCTATTTTGTTGACCAGCGTAATAAAAATGATTCTTGATTTTCACCAAAATAATTAGGCGAGAAATCGCGAGACAACAAAAGGGCGATTCCGTCACGGGTGGGACATTTGAACAGAATACAATTTTTCTTTTTTGTTTAAATTTAAGAATAAAGTACTCAACAATTCTACATTTTGATAAAGCTACTCCTAATTGACTATTATATGAGTTACTACAAAATACGAAAAAATGCCAGCTCACTTTTATATGGAAAAAATCTGAGTTATTTCTTCTGTCACGGGTGGGACTTCACTTTTCTGCGTGAACTTGATGTAGTATAATAAGACAAAGAACCACGAATGTAAACAAAGCAAAAACTACAACAAAAAGGATGGCTCTATTATAAAAAAAAATCCGAAATTCCTCTGTCACGGGTGGGAAAACATTTGTCACGGGTGGGACACGTACGAATTTGTATATGAAAAGGAGATTTTAGTCTGGTCCATATTAAAGATTAGTTATTAAAAAATATAAGAGGCTAAGTAGGGGTTCAATTCACTCATGTATAGGGCCTTTTGTTTAGAAGAAAAAGCCCAGCACCCCCAGCGCAAAAAATTATTAAAAATCAACGCGATCTCCTAGCGTCTTGAAATTTTCACTTATTCCTACTTAAATTTAATGCGCTATAAAACTGCAGACCTAGAACTTTTCTAAAAATTCTGAACAAAAAGTTTAAAATTTTGGGTGTATGTAATTGTTAAAGTTTGTTGAATTTTTGTAATTTTTGTACGAAGTTTGAAATGTGGATTTATGTGGTTCTGGTTATGGAATGTGCTAGACTTTTATAAAAAAAAAACTATCAACATTAAAGAAACAAAAGAAAAAACCAAAACTGGTCAAAGTGTCACTTAACTTAATCAGCTGACCACAAGGGTATATACACATGTAGGTAATGGACGAGTCCGCGCTTCCGCCCTTCTCCCCTGCGTCCACCCCAACAAACAAATAAAGCTTATCAGCCCTGTAAACCTCCCTCTGGGAACTGTACCATCCATAGCCGTCACGGGTGGGACAGTCTTGACTGCTGAATTATTCTTATCTAACTATGGTGAAACGAAAATGCAATTGTGGTAAACATTGGCAATGCAGTTCTAACATTATGTAACAAACCCGAAACACAACTTCAACTTCCGTAATTAAATATAACAACTTTTACCTTTTTTGCCACGGGTGGGACAAGGCCAATACTGCTTAATTATTACTCATAATATAAATAAAGCACTCACACAATTTAATATATAATACAATTTTAAAACTTAAAAAAATTCAATAAAAATGCATTTAAAGCTTTAATTTTTTACTTTTTGGTTGGTTTAAGATTTGTACACATGTCTTATCCACATATTTGTTAGTTTTATAAAGAAAATATTTTGTGCTCTGAGGCTCAGTTTCCTATGGAACCCATAACGCCATAACATTTTTTTTTTTTTTAATTTTTAACCCCATTTCTGTCAGTTTAATGTATCATGAAATTAAGCTGAAAGCAAAATTTGAGCCAATTCGAAGGCTACCGCGCAGAATTTTGTTACGTTTTATTCAACCATACCATTGTTCGGCAGTCAGCTGGGGAATTGATGACATCAGGTTTTTTCTGAAAGTCTGGATTGTATATAGAAAAGCGTTTCCTCGGTTTTCTCAGGTAAACGATTTTAAGCTCGCCACAAATCGGAGGAGAAGCTCGCCCAAACACTAACATATTGTGCAAGCGCTAATCTATTACACTGTACAGCACTTGGCTGGGTATTGGACCAAACCATTTTTTTTTAACAGACTAAGTCATAATTAAAAAAGTTATTTCTCCGTTTTTCTAAGTTAGCCTCCGAAATCGAGATATGGACCTTTGAAGTTCGAATCCAAAAATATAGACATAGTCCGCATTTGCTCTTATTTAAACGACATCCACATAGGAACTTGTGTGTCTCTTCTTCAATCTTTCTCGGAGATCGAGAAAAATATTATCCAATAGCGGTATAAAGATTTCGTTTCGATAATAATCTTCAGCGTTAGACGCACGATAATCAGCCCGACCTGGTAAGTCCACCAGTTTTCACAGAACGTCAAATCCTGGAGAAGACACTTGATATGCAAATCGATACACACCATCTTATTTCGATTTTAAAGCTGCTTTGATAGCACGAAGAGGAGCTGCCTGTACGACATCATGCCCAAATTTGTGATCCCCGCAAAACTAATACGGCTATGTAGAATGACGTTGAGCACAACCTTCAGATCCGTCCAAGTTGGGAAGGACCTCTCCACGCTATTTGAGACCAAGCGAGGTTTTAGACAAGGTGAGTCACTCTCGTGCGACTTTTTTAAATCTGATGCTGGAAACCGTAATAAGAGCTGCTAATCTGAATCGCAGCGGCACCATATAGAGTAAAAGAACGATGCTGCTGGCGTATGCAGATGATCGTAGGTCTGAAACAAAAGGACATAACCGCAACATTTTTCAGTTTAATAAAAAAAGCTAAAGAGGTTGGTCTATAGGTGAACGAGGGCAAGACAAAGTACCTCCTGGCAACATATAAATAGTCCACGCGTTTCGGGACACACGTCACTGTTGACAGCTATAACTGTGAAGTAGTGAAGGACTTTGTCTACCTCCAGTCAAGCGAAAAATAACTCTTGCCAACAGGTGCTACTTTGGGTTCGGTAAGCAATTGAAAAGCAGAGCCCTCTTTCGACGAACGAAAATCACGCTAAACAAATCTGTCATAATGGCTGTCCTTTTATACTATGGCACAGAAACTTGGACGATGTTGAACAAAGATAAGCAGGCTTTGGGGGCTTTCGAGAGAACTATTCTTCGCAATATCTATGGCCCCGTTCGCGTGGGCGAGGAGTACCGAAGAAGATGGAAGAACGAACTGTGCGAGCTTTTTAACGACATCGATTTAGCTAAGCGCACAAAAATACAACGATTCCGCTGGCTTGGACATGTGGTACGCATCGATGACGATGTTCCTGTGAAAAGATCCTTGGACTCTCGCACCCATGGGTGGACAATGAAAGCAAGGGCGCGCACGAACACAATGGAAGGACCAGGTACAGAAGAACCTGTCGGTATAACCAACTGGCGCAAATTCGCACAGGAAAGAAGCGATTGGAGATGTTTTTTGGTCTCGGCCCAAACCGACAAATAGTTGTAGTGCCAAATAAGAAGAAGAAGGACTTATCGTTGATTTTTGGAAAATTTTGTTTGGAAGTGTTCCGCATTTTATCCATACAAATTTTATCCATCGACATTTTTTTTTTAGGAAAAAATGCGGAAGACCTCAACAAAAAAAACAACATTGCCAAATCAAAGTTTTGCTCGAACTTTGCAGAATTTTCATTATTTTTGCGCAAAGTCTGATTGGATTTACGTCGTGTTTGTTAAGTAATCAGCTATTCTTTTATAAAGAATAATAAATAAATATAAAGAATAATAAGCATTGAATAAATTAAAGTAGTTAAAACCTGCTTAAATGTCGCATCCCAGTTTTTATTAGTTTCACTGTATATATAAAATTCAAGGAAATTTTCTGTTTTATTTAAATAAAGTATTCAATTGTATTAGTAATTAGTGATTTTAGTATTTAAAATATTAAAAAAAGGTATTTTTCCTTCCAGTTCAAAATGGTTTGATATATGTATAAGGTTTCTAATTTTTCGAAGATCTGACTATTATTGCACCTGTAATATACGTTTGCACAAAAAAAAGTTATATACCTTTTAAATAAGAGCAAAAGGCGGACTACGCTGATATTTTTAGTTTTTTAATAATTTACATACAATAATTGCCAATTTTTTACCAAAGGTCCAATTTAGAACTTCGAATGTCCACCATATCTCGATTTCGGAGGCTAACTTCCAAAAACGGAGAAATAACTTTTTACGTATGACTCAATCTGTTAAAAAAAACTTGGTTTGGTCCAATATCCAAACAAAAATTTGATTTTGCCACATAGTGTTATTATTATTATTATTACTATTGAATTGCAAATTTAGATTCCTCGGACCCCAAAACCGCCCAGGAAAGCCTTTGAATGTACAAAAACCTACATTTAAATCTGTTTTGATTGGTTAGAATGATGCTCTGCGACCACCAACTTCAAATTGACAACAAGTAATTTTTAAGAAAAAACACAACGGATTTCAATTGTCATATAAAAATTTAGGAGGACCCTTTAATTTCGTCATGATCCAATGATACGCTCTGAACCAAATTAGTATGGGACCACCTCTGAGGTACCACGTTTGCTTAAAAAAAAAAATTATATAAATCGGTTAACGTAGTCCAAAGTTGTGCGGTAACATCCATAAAAAAATATTCCGACGAATTGATAACCTCCTCCGTTTTTTGAAGTCGGTTAATAAAATGCTTAAAATCGTCAATCTGGGAAAATAGAGAAATTACTCAGAAAAAAAACCTGAAATTGGCAAGCAGTCCATACTATATTAGCGACATATTTCATTGCTATAAGGCGATTTCAAACATCAATTTTGGTATTAGCGCTTTTGTAGTTCGTAAAATATCCAAGTTTTTGCAAAATTTCAATAACACCGGTACATAAAAATATTTTTTTTTGCAATTTTCCCAAATTACTCGACATTTTGAGGGTGTGCGAATCAAATGGACGTCACACACCGCTTTTTTTTGTGTGCCGGAGTAGCCTATCTTTACTAGTTTTCGAATTACAGTACTCGAAAGTGAATTGCAGAACCTGCCTTAATCTCTACAGTTGTCGACTCTAAACTCGTTTCTCAGTGTGCGGCGCCCCTTAAATTCCGGGATTTCGGGCGACCGTACGTGCCGCGCCACCTTAAATCCAGCTCTCTATATACGTACATATAGATATGTGTATATGTGTACATAAGTGTATATGATATTCTCTTATGCTGAATGTACTCGGATCGGAGTTATTGAACGACACGGTTGTGTTCTGATTTACATTGAATATGTCACTTATACAAATGTTTATGTAAATTTTGTTTAACTAACAAGAAAAGCGTTTAATAAAATTGAGTTTAAATAAAAGATAAGACGTTTTCAACCTGTGTTGTTTACACTCGATACGGCCGAAGATATTGTATAGATAAATGTGTTTCACAGATAAACAAATGAATGCTCCATATTAATTTCAATAGCTGCAGTAATGTTTCTATGTCCGAGTATACATATATCGTTTATTTACTTCAGACCGATAAAAGTTGACTTATATTATCATTTATTAACAAAACACTTGCGTTCATGCAGCGTGTCTTTGCATATTCGTACATATGCATAACTCTATATGTATTCTTGTGGGTATATGTAAATAAATCATAAATATATGCAATGTGCTACAAGTACTTAATACAATGTATGTTTGTGTGTATGTATGTGTGCGCATACCTGCAACATCACTCAATGCACGTTCTACGTGTCCAATTACCACAATACCCAAGACCGTCTCACCGTTGCTGCCCCAATATTTCCTGCGCATTTATCAGTTTAATTGTTTATTTGGTTTTTATTTGCGCCCAAGTGTTTGTGTTTTTAGTTATTTTATTTAATTTATATTTTTTTATATCTACCATTTCGTATATGCATACGGTGACCATTCGTACCGATTTTGGCGGTACAGTACAGATTTTAAGTAAATTGTCCCGCTGAATATTTTTTTTTTTAATCGGTAGGTATAAGTGTCCCGCTTTAAGATATTTGTACCGATTAAATCCCGATTTTCAGTTTTTTCTTTACTAACCCTTTGTGGACCGATCTTGCTTATGGGCGACAATGACATTGTGATTTATAAATCTTGTTTAGATTATTTATTTGTTCCTTAGAATGTTGTAAAGGCAAAAACCTGAACCTCTTCCCACAAATGTAGACCCAATTAATTCTCACCACCTTTTCGTTTTAACTACTTCTGTTACATAAATGTAGCTCAAAGTGGTTCTGCAACATTTAAAAAATGAAATAAAAATATAAAACCTTGACAAATGTATTTGGGTTTTGTTAGGAAGCTTTGTAAACGTTTATAAGCAACATTTCATAACGATCATATTTAAGGAGGATTAAAGAGCAATAATACGCCGCTGAAAAAGTTTTAGCCCCACGCAACTTAGTTCGGCCAAAAACCATTTTTCGGACAAACTTATGGTCTGATTATGCATACTTCGCATAACTTCGCACAACTTCGCATAAACTTCAAACTGTAATTTCGTATGTACTTTGTATGTATTTTGTATGTATTCGTTTACCCAGAAATTAGCAGAACTTGTAAAAACTTAGCGATCTGTTTAGTTTAGATTTTGCTTCACGATTCTTAAGTTACATTTTTATTGCACTGGTACAAATGGTTGTGCGAAGTTATGCGAAGTATGCATAATCAGACCTTTAGTAGCGCTTTCGTTATCAAAAAGATAATAGAATATTTATTAAAAAAATATTTTTAATTCAAGTGTTTATTAATTTTTATTTTTTGAGCACATTGAACTTTGATGGACTTGGGCGTGTCTATGAAATTGCCATCTTTTTATATGGATAGTTTTTAGAGCACAATGAAAAATACGTTTTCTATCACCAACAGGGTTTCCAGATTTGGCGATTTCACGCCAATTTGGCGATTTTTTTGGATATTTGCGCGCAAAAATTTAGGAAATCGCCATTGGCGATTTTTTTCCTTCAAATAAACTTTTTCCAAATAAAAATATACAAATCTTAGTTTTCCACGACAATTTTACAGAAGAGGCTAAGATGAACTTGACTTAAGAAGCCTATTAAAAGACTGTCAAAAACGTTTAATCACCCCAATCGAAGAACTTTTGAAACGATTACCTAGTCAAGTAAGTACTTTTAAAAAATCTTTGATTTTGTCACCAGAAAAGTGTGTGAATCACAATAGGGCGAGTTTCAGGGACCTGTCAATTCACTATTTGACTTTGAAGGAAAGAAAAAGTAGCAGAAACTGAATTTTTAAATCTTTAAACTTTTCCATGGAATAACCTTTCCCACAATCATTCCATCCGACTCTGAAGAATTTTGGATAATTACTTACGGAGTGAAAATCGCAGTAGGCAATAAAATGTTTAGAAATACAAGTAAGTTCATATTCTGCGTTATCCTGAAATGTAAATCATTCAGACACTACAGGTGATTTTGAAGAAATTGTGGAAATAGACGAGATCAGCGCCTTATTATAGGTTTTTATTAAATTTTTAGCGCCGAGCTTTTAAAAGCGGATTGTGCGATTAATCAATTAATACGAGTTATAATAAATTTAGTAATTGTGTAGTCCTACTGAATTTTTGAAGAAAATTGTTTGATTTGTGTTATTTATTATTACCCTCTGAAGGTATTATATTAGTGTTGGGTTTTAAAAACTATATTATAAGAAGATCTAATTTTTAAAATAAAAGATTTGTTAAATCAATTTCATGAATCTTATTAAAAAAAAATTGTAGATTTTTTTTTTTCAAAAATTGCGATTTTTTTAACAATCTGGACACCCTGATTACCAATCAAAATTAAAAAAATAGGACTTTCGGCCCACGCTAATACTTACATACTCATTTGATTTTTTTATGGAACAGAAGAACTTTTAAACTCTAAAAATATTTAAGGGATCTAGGATCCATCTACCATAATAAACAAGGAATGAAACCGAAACCCAAACCGAAACTGTAACCGTTTAAAACCGTTTCGTTTTTCAAAACCGAAACCGAAACACTTGGCAAAACCGAAACCCAAACCGGAACGTTATTTTGAATCGGTTTCATACCTTGATAATAAAGCTCATAAATATCTTTCATTCTGTATTTAAGTATGGTAAGTAATACATTTTTCAGGGGAGGTTTTGATAGACAACACGATTTATAGGTAAATATTCGTAGTCAGCCGTCTCTAGTCAACAGAAAACATTAGGAAAATTCATGGAAAATCATCGGCAGATGACCACGTCATTTTGAACAGAAATCACTCGTCAATCGGACGTGTCGTCGCCTGACATCAACTCCCAATATTTCCTCAGTATTGGTTATGAAAGGTGGACAGCCTATTAGAAAGTTACAGGCGGGGGCTAGGTCTTTGTAAGGATAGGGAACCTTTTGATCTTATACAACCTGGACCATAAGGACCTAGCACTTGCACATGTCCCAATGTATGCAGGGTCTTTAAAGATGACACAAAAGGTAAATAAAAGCGCTGTGTACATTTTTAGCGCATAATTTCAAAAATGAAAAATTTTGAATTGCGTAACTTTTGAAGATCGTGTAGTATATGTCCAAAAGTGAGTAGAGGGTAGCCCGATAATATCCTTTTCCTCAGCTCGACAGCCATGCATTTTTCCTGCAGTGAAATCCCAAACTAGTCAGGAAAAATACTAGTTTACAAATAGAATTTCCTGACAGAAACCGAACTAGTTCGAAAATGGCCAAACTTGTACTAAGTACAAAACGATTTATTCATGCCCTGTTTTATTTGACTTCGACAATAATAATACAATAAAGTACACAAAATATTATAACTTATGTTTGGATATATTGTAAGACATTAAATCGAGTACGTACTTAATTATACCAGACCTGTTAAATAATGATTAATATTTATAATGATTTAATGCTTTAAACATGTTTTTCGGATAAATTAAATATTTATTTACCGATATTACCACCTGGTTAATAATTGACTACTTAAAAAACTTCAAATTTCAAATTATTGTTGCTTTTCCACAATAAGTTTTCACTAAAAACGGCCTCAAGCTCATAAAAATTGTTGAATATAATTGTTATAAGACCATAAAAATAACAAAAACAAATAACTTAAGGACGAGCACATCTAAAAAGTTAAACATTCTAATAATAGAAATATTAACAAAAACCAACAACCACATGATCAAGTGAATTGCAGCGGAATAGCTGCGCTTGATTGTAGTTGGCTTAGCAAAGTGAAATAGTGGAAAATAAGCAACAAGAATTAACAAGACAAACTTAGCACAGTGCGTAGGCAACTGGCTGAGTCAGTGGTGATCGTCGGTTCGAATCCTACTGAAAGAAGTCTGATGAGGAAATGTGGTGATTTCCGAAATAGCTATCACTTCTACCATTTTTTCAAATTATTGTTGCTTTTCCACAATAAGGTTTCACTGAAAACGGCCTCGAGCTCATAAAAATTGTTGAACTTAAAAAAATGTTAATTAATTTATTAATTTTAATTACGTAATTATTTTGTTATTATTGATCATTTTCAATTATTATTGACTTTTTTAATTACATGATAAATATAATTATTTGATTAATTTCTATTACCAATCAACAATCCAAACTATAGACAAAAATTAAGAATACTTAATAACTGCTTGAACTATTTATTTATTTTATTCTTATCCAAATTTCAAATTACAAACATTATTTATTACTTTTATAAATTTTTAAAAAGAATAGACTGAAACGTCCAAAGTTTAATGCTAATTTTTATTTTTATTTTATTTCACTCAAAAGTGAACTGGAGTATTCATTTTATTTTTAACTAAAACGTTTTCTTTTGCATATTGAATATAATTAAAAAGGTTAAAAATATAGTATTTATTGTATCTGAAACCTTTTACTTTTAATAACATTTAAAGAAAAATTCATTTAAATTTATGTTCGAAAGTTTGGAATATTTATGTACTAATTTTTGCTATTATTTAATACTTAAAAAATTTAACACTAATTATTGGCAAGTCTAAGGCTGCTAAATAAGAATATATGTAAAATAAAGTGTACTTAATCAAACGATTTTTTTTTTAATTGTATATTCATGAATTCATTTTATTTTTTGACTCCCAAAGTAGTGGTTTTGGTCCATAATTGGACTAGTATTTTTCTGTATATTTTCAACTGGTATGAGACTGGTATATTTCTGACCGCAATCTGACAATTGAAAAATACCAGTTGATGGCATGGAAAAAAGATAGTTGGCTAACTAATTGGGCATGCGGTTCATACTAGTTGTGAGGTAGTGTACAACTAATTCATTTGACTACAGGGTTGCTACAAAGCCATTGTTACATATAAAGACATATGTATATGGATATGTATGTATTAGAGTGGCCTTTATGTTGTATGAAAAATTTTATATGCATGAATCCAAAAGTTTTCGCACAGAATAATGTGAGGTTGGGGATATAAATAAATACGTTATTGGTTTAAAAGCTTTCAGGTGGCTCCTAGGGGTTCCGGGTTGAGCTTTTTCGACAAAAAATGTCAAAATTACACCAATTTCTTTGACTTTGCATTTCTTTCTTTTAACTATGTATATATTAGAAAAATTCTGCATTATGTTTTATTTAAAATGTACGTAAAATAACCTTTACAGCAAGCTTTTGAAGTATTAAATCGGTTAAAAAATCACAACACTATTCAACTTTAAAAAGAGTAACGCCTCATGAGGCGTTATATATGTATATGTATGCACGTTAGGGTGGCCCAAAATAAAGTAAAGTCAAAATTTCAATGCCGCCACCCCCTAGGATTGTTAAATACCGAAAAACATATACCCCTATTTTTTATTTTAAGATCAAAAATTATTTAGAGAGTGCTCAAAGTGCTAAATTTTTTCCATCTATTTTATAATGGAAAAAACAAGTTTTCGTAGAAATGGCATAGTTCCGGAAAATCAATATTTTTCGATCGAAGAACTCTACTTCTCCTCAGAAGACTTCCAATAATAATATCCAATTCTTTATTTTACCATTTTTTAATACTAACGATTTTTTATTGGTCCCCCGTTTGCATTTTTGATCTAGGGTCTTTGGAGGACCTATAAAACTGGCAACTATTACCATTAAAAAATTCTTAAATAAACAATTGGGTATTATTGGGAATCTCCTAAAGAGAAACAGAGTTTAATAAATAGATAAATATTGATTTTCAAGAATTCTATACCATTTCTATGAAATTTGTTTTTCCCCATATAAAATACATGGCATACTTGCATGACTCAATAATACAAGGTTCGATAAACTGACAGTTGTCTCTGTCGCACCGCTCCCTTAGCCGTGGCACCGTGTTGCTTCTTTGCAAATTTACATGGAAACAGTGTAGCTTTGGTGTGAAATAAAAGTATAAGCTTTTGTACAATATGTTTATTTGTATATGCATATGAAGCATATTTAACTGATGAAAACCTAAGCATTGGATGTTTACATCAATCTCATAGTAGTCTTATTTTAATTTTGAGTCATTTTGTAGTTTTTATACGGCTAAATAGCATATAAATTACGTAATTCACGTAGATATATCAATATTACGTTCAACATTTCATTTAAAATGTCAGATTTCCTGCAAATACATTAGAATTTACAAAAGGAATTTCACTAGTAATTGCCTACTTTGCGTACTTTTCTACTCCCATTTTCGAAACAAGGGATTGCATTCTTGCCCTTTCTCTGTCCTTCGTAAATGCAACCTTTTGTAAGGGAGTGTCAAACCGCAGCTGTCAATAATTATCTAACCTTGTATTATTGAATCATGGCATACTTGGAGCTTTTTGAGCAGTCTCTAAATATTTTTTTATTTCTAAATAAAAAATAGGGGTAAAACTTTTTTCGGTATAGAAAAATCCTAGCAGGTGGCAGGCATTAAAATTGTTTCACACAGTTGGTTGCGGTCATCGTATTAATTTTTGCTTTTTGATAAAAATAAATGGAAGTATCAATTGTATTTTTTACACCGACTTTCACCGAATTTTTTTCCACCCGCGTTTTGTAAAAAAAATAATTACAGAACTTGTTTCATGCTCGGCAACATTGCACCTTTGAGTTCACTTTCACATTTTCCAACTAAAGAAATTGTATAGTCATCGGATCGGAATTATTTCCTGGATGAGCTTGCCGATGTTGAAGCCATTTTTCAGATTAAAACTCACTTTGTTTTGTAAATTTCTGTCTTAGTTCACTTTAATTTTTGTAAAAAAAATGCCGTTCACGCTCTTTGTTACACTTTTGACTTTTCATTAACATCGGATTATAAGAATGCCGCTTGTTGAAATTAGTGATGTGTGTTTTTCCGTACTTCTAAGGCCTTTGCAATTTTATGATACTGCGTTATTTTAACCGATTTGAAACTTAATTGAAACTTTGGAAAAGTTATTCGATGAAATTTTCGATAAAAAGGTACACAATAAAACTTCGCCATCTTAAAATTATAAAATATGAAAATTCATAAAAACTGGCTTCAATTTCGTCACTTTTCGGTCCAACCCGGAACTCCTAAGAGTTATCTGAAGGCTTCGAAAATAATTTCATATTTATTTTTATACCCAACCCTTATATTTTTCCGTGCGAAAACCTTTGGTTGTCAAAAATCGGTTCATTAAGGTCACTCTAGTATGTATGTATGCATTGACGTCACATACTTGGGGACCCAGTAGCAAAAGGTAATAACTAGGAAATGAATTGGTAATAGCAAAAGTGAGGGCTAACTGCTGAATTCTTCTGAATTTTAACACGGCCGATGTTCCATTAATTTCATATCTTACTAAATCTCACATCTAGAATACGAGTTTATCAGCTGTGTGCTTAAACGACTCAAATAACAAGACCAAGCATATTCCATTTTTATAATGAAATTTCCTCGTCTCTTGCCCCGCGAACTATTACCAACTAGCTTAATGTATTCAGTGGTGAAACTGTTTGCAACGTTTTTAATAGCACTCTATAAGGAGTCAGCGACATAAATGCATCCAAGGAATATTACTGCCTTCTGTATTTTTTATACATATAATTTATCATAAAATTTACCTTAAAAAATGGAGAACATCTTTCAAGTTACCCATGCACAGTGGTTCAAAAGTGGTATTTACTATTCATAGATCATTGGAGCCTACATTTTTCACTTGCAAAGTTGAGGCTGATTTTTGAATTTATTTTTGATTATATAAATTTTGTTTACCGGAGAAAAAGTAACATTTTGAAAAAAATCGATTTTAGTGTTCCAGATAGTAATAATAATAATAGATTGGCTCTTGCTTGGGCCGCTCTTAAGATAAATAATTTTTTCTAAATTTTTTTGCGATGTTGCTTTGACCAGGCCTTTAACCCTGGCCCTGCGGAAGCTCACCTGTGGAAGCGCGCAGTGGTTACCACTATACTACAGCGGCCGCCAGATAGTTAATGTTACATAATAAAAATTTGTTGAACAAAATTGTAGGGTTCCCCAAAACAACAAAAAAATTCGCAAATGTTATAAAAAAAATGTTCATTAAAATGTAAAGTTCTTTTTTTAATTTTTGAAAAAATTTTGGGTATGCAGTTTTATAAGTAGATCATTAAATTTTAGTATAATAAAGTGCAAGTTGCAAGTGGCTAAGAGTTCGCGTTGATTTTTAATAATATACATATCGATGGTCCTCTGCAATAACGTTACAATTCAAAAAATAAAATCCCTTACTACTGTTTGTTTGTTACATGTTTAATACTTACTAAAGTAAATATGGAGTAAAGATTTCTACACTAAGTAGTACGGATTAGACATGGATTAGCCAAGGATTATAGACTTGAGCCACTTAACAGGTAAAAATTATAAAAAATTAACGTGCTGGAAATTTGCAATTTATTAAACTGCATACCTAAAATTTTTCTAAAATCTAAATTTTTATTTTATTTTTCGTGACAAATTTTCTTTTATAGAATTTAAAATTTTTCTTGTGAAATTTTTGTTCATTTTAGAGGAATCCTACAATTGTTTTCAACTAGTTTTTATTATGTAACATTTATTAATTGGAACAGGAGAAACGATTTTCTTCAATATTGATACTGTTGCTGCACTTTGCACTAATTGAATGTAATCAAATATAAATTCAAATTCGGGCTTGAAAAATTAAGGCCCCAGTGAATTATGAACAGTTAATTCCAGGTTTGAACCACTATGCGATGAAATTGGAGATTTATTATCGTTTTTTATTTGTAGATTTTACATTTTGCTCGTACCATGAGGGATTGTGTTTATCATGACTCGAGGGGTATTCTAACTTTCTTAAAATGTCGCAAAGCTGAAATGCGGAAAGTATATTGAAGATTTTATAGTTTCACACAGGCGAGAAGGAAGACATAATAAAAATATCCTAGTGTTCGGTTTTATAAAGAAATGTCAGATCGGATGAAATTTCAAAATAATTTACATTGCTCAAAGAGGTGACCTGATCCTAATGAGTGCTTTCAAGTTAACTAACTAGTTACTTGCTTAACTCGACTAAGGAAAATGGGATAAATGCAATATTCTCCATTATAAAAAGAGGCTAATTCCAGTCTGATCAAAGTAAAATGTCGCAGAACCTATGTGAGTGCAAAATCATTCTTCGGAAAGTATTTAAATTGAAGAGGTAATATATGCTTCTTTCGTTTTAGGTTTACCTGTCACCTGAGAACCTCTAAACGGGTTCTGGCGATCGTAAAAAATTATGTGAAACACAAATATTTAACAGAAAATCCAAGTATGCAGCTTAACAAAAACATCTTTTCATTGAAAATGTCAATTTATTACCATAATTACTCACAATCGATACATATTTAAAAGAAATATTTACATAAACGAGTATCGGGGGCTTTACTTATTTGAAAACAACAGGTTCTTTCAGTAAAAAAAATCGCCGATAAGAATGGGACTTTGCTAGATAAGATTTTAGAATTCTTTGAATAAATTTACATAGCATTCGTCAGCGCATGCATACATAAATATATATTTATAAATATTTGCACAATTCGAAGTGCCTACATATGTATGTACATATGCACAGACTAGGGTGTTCGTTATTCATAAAGTTAAATTATGTATATTATGTCCCAAATTCAAGTAGGAGTCCCAAACAAATTTAAATATTAAAATATATAAATCGTGGCAAACCCCGTTGCATTTGATTTCGACAATTTTACTTTTAGCATTTATTGATATAACTTTTGAAATATGTAAATCAGCTTGGTAAAGAACGGATACCCTAATATACAATCATACAATTATATACGTATATGTGCAAAGGTGTGAGTAATGACCAATGACAATTTTAATGTTTTGTTACGCGATTTGCTTATCGAATTCGATGTTATCTGGAAATTAATTTTTTACCACTTATTGGAATTATAGCCATATTATTGAGGCGATTATCGTCGATTGCTGGATTTCGTAAGAAAAATCTAAAATTAAATTAAAAAATGCTATAATGAAATTTTATTAGAAAGGGTGATCTAATTTAGCGATTTGAATAAAGATATGTACATATGTATGTACATACTTACATGTTTTGCACTATTATACATACACAACTTATTACTGTACTTTTCTTCCTTGCTATCAACTGGCTGCTAACAATTAGTAATTACATTGTGGCCAATGCAGAATGCCCCATTTGAGGCAGGTGTATGTATTGAGAACCTGTCGTTTATTTTTTGAATACGAGTATCTTACTTTTTGCTACAATAAATCCATTGTTTGATCATCAATAAATAAAGCAAGTATGTAATCAGTTCCGTTCGATGTTTATATGATTTCCATGGAAGTCCATATCTTTGTCCTCCTTATCGCTATGAATATTCTTGTTATGAGTTCTCTTATTATGATAACTCATATACATACTGTACATTATAAGTACATTTTTACCTGCGAGAATGCAACAAAGTATATACTTACATACATATTTCTTATTTTTATTTATTCCTTTACCAGGGTATTATCATATTATTTGCTTACTTACCTTGTTGTAATTTAAAAAAAGTAACGCGATCACGTTATACCTAAATGGAAATTACTGTTGAGACAACTCGTCACTCTACATATTCCACTTCTCAGCGGTTGGTGTTTATTTTCAGCTTAAGACAATTTTTATTTATACTATGCATATGTATTTACTATCAATATTTACATATAAATGGTAAAGTTTCAAGTATTTAAAGTAAATGTTTTTAAATTACTTTAGTTCATCGACGGCGATGTTAATTATTACTACACAGGTCATACCTACTTCCCTGTGGGGAAACTCAATAGTGCCGAACTGGTTAGATACGAGAGAATTTAGATTTTCTATTGCATGCTAGCAAAGATTGTAATGTTGCCGCTGTATCCCTTTTTATACATATATGCAGTTCCGAACCAGTTCGAAAACAGAGTATTTTCGGGTTTCCAATGGTATCGATTTTAAATTATTTTCAAAGAAATGTGTTCTTAATTTGAAATCAAATTTGTTTGAATGATTGCAAGAAATGTAATTCAAAATGAGCATTTGAAAACGCGTTTACACACGTACCTTTGGCAGTTTCTGAGTGTGCAGACGTGATGTTGTTATTGGTTAGATTCGAGAAGGTCTCAGGCTCAAATTCCGTTAGACACAAGATGCTAAAATGTTAATACAAATTTTCTATTTGTGTTTCGAAACTATAAAAAAGTGTATGTGAAGTGCAGAAGGAAACAAATAACTATTTAAAGTAAACGAAAGATGGCAATCCATTTTCGATAGTTTCGAACCTTTATCTATAAATCGGTACCAGTTTTAAATTCGTCCTTAGATAGAAAAGAAGAATGAAAAGTTTTTGTATTCTTTGCGACTTATTACATTTTCAAATGCGACCCGGGTTGAATACTTTCAGAGCTGGAGCGATTCTATGCATACGTACGACATAACCAAGTCAAGTATTTTTATTCGCCACACTGTACCTCTATATCGTTGAAAAGCTCGTACAGCTCATCGTTACATAGTCTGCGATATTCGCCATTGCCAAGGCGCAAAGGCCCATATTTCTTTCGCAGAACCAGCATGGACATGATGAGTGATTTATACAGCCGAGTTCTGAATACTCCCAGGGAGCTTGTTCTCCGGGAATTTGTTTCTCCCGAGAAAGAAATCCTACAATAATTAAATCCCAGGGAGTAGTATATTTCCCGAAAATTTGGGAAGAGGAAATTCGAACTTCGAGAGAGCTGTTTGACACGCTTTTGACAGCTCATTTCCGCCATTTAATATAAAATATCCTCAGGGAATTTTTATTCATGATAAGGGGAAAGGGAAAAGAGAGAAAACTTCCAGGGAGTTTCTGTTCAGAATTGGTCTGATAGAGTGATTTTTCTACGACGAGAGAATTCTTTATTTCTCAATTGTCTGCGCAACCCAAAGTAGAACTTGTTGTCATGAGTGTTTCTCAGTTGGATTTCATTGATCATTGACGGTGTTCTTCACACAATAGGCTCGATAAAACCTTGTAACCTAGGCTTAGAACACTGATCCTGCGATAGTTAGCGGAATGTCAGGCGGTGGCACATCGATGGCATTTTCGTCCAGTGTGGGCTCGGGTATGTCTTCTACACAACTTTCAGGGCTGCTGCTATTCAGTAGAGTGGAAAAGTTAACTTAATTTAAGTACGTTCTGGACATATGTTGACATGGTTGTTCTTATAGGAGTTCGCCTGCTCTTGGAACCTTACGTGCTCTCCTAAATCTGTGACAAAATTTTGGGGCGCCCTTCCTGTCGGCCAGAATTTCAAGCTTTTTGCGCTCACGTATTTCGGTCACTCTTTGTTTAAGAGTATTTGGCATATAAAATGAATTTTACATATGCACCAATAACCATACCACATATATGTACATACGTGTTTACATATATTACCGACATTTCAATTTTACAATGTTTTATCTTAAATTCTTAAAATACATATATATCATATACATATATATACCTTCATACAAACATACATACATACAAACGAATCAAAATAACGGGTAAAGATGAAATTTGGTTGTAGTAATTAACCGAAAGAATAAGTCAAAAGTAAACGTTAATTTGAATTGACTACTGTGCAACATTCTTTATTGGTTCATCAGTAAAATGCGATAAAAAGCGTACACAAACATAATTACGATGACTTTATATTTTCCATTTGGTCGATATACTCCGCACCATGTCTTGCGCTGACTTATTTTCTTTGGTTCTTTAATTTGTGTTTCTGTTTGTTGTTTTTTTTTTCTGTTCTAGGTGTTGAAGTTATCTCAAAGTGTGTTTTCCTACTTTGGAACACGTTCAATGGCTTCTTAAATCCCGAACTAATTAAAATGACAAATCGTTTGGTGAGAAACGCGTACATATGTAGGTAAATGCATGTATTTGTCGCATTAGGCAGATAGGTAATGATTTCTGCTCGGTTATTGTCCGGGCGACGAACTGCCTATTAGCTTTCTATCAAAAAATTAGCTGCTTATTCTGTCGGTGTCGATGCTATGTAAGTCCATTAGGGTTGTCCAAAAATGGATGTGAAAAAGTAAAGTCGGAATTGGTATGCTCTCACCCCCTAGTATTGTTCTATACCGAAAAAATATACCCAATTTTTTTATTTAGAAAAAAAAAAATAAAATTTAGAGATCGCTCAAAGCGCCCAAAGTTGTCCATGTATTTTATATGGGAAAAAACTTTTTGTAGAAATGCTACCCAATTCTTTATTTAATCATTTTTTCGTCGCAACTATAATTTATAGGTCAGCCATAAACCCACAAAAACCCCGAAAAATGCAATGGGGTATTATTATTGAAAGTTTCTGAAGAGAACAAGAGTTTGCCGATCGAAAAATATTTATTTTCAAGAATTCTATACCATTTCTACGAAAAGTTGTTTTTTTCCCATATAAAAATACATGGAAAACGTTGAGCGACCTCTAAATATTTTTTGATGTCAAAATATAAAAATAGGGGTATACTTTTTCACAATACAGAACAATCCTAGGGGGTGAGAGCATTACGACTCCGACTACTGTTTTTGGACCACCCTAATGTCCATACAATGAGTGGGCATTTTTTGTTATTTAATTAAATTAGACTTTTTATGCTATTGTCATCTCTTACAGCTGTTAAGCTGGAAATGCGATTTAAAAATTTAGAGATGTCATGAAATTGTGCTCAGAAAAGGTTGCAGACAAATATCAAAAGATGGTTAAAACCACATGCAAATACAAATGTATGTACATATACATATATATCCATTTTTCCTAATTGAAAAAATACCCATACATAAATTTATATTTGCACATTTGTTTGTCTTTCTACTTACAACACCGCTTCATCCTACTTAGTTTTATATCTCTTGCACAGAGAAAAATATAATTTCTTAAATATAAAAGGTCTATTCTTCGAATAGTTCCTTGACAAGAGCCGAAAATATCATATAGATTTCTTAGTTTTCTTTGTGAGGAAATTCAAATTTTACTAAAGGGAATAAATTTTTACCGAAAAGTTGTGGTAGTAAAGAGCTACAAAATATGTTACTTATGTGCAGTTGAAGGTAGATAAGTAGGTAGGTAGGTAGGTAGGTTGACGCGGTTAGGCTCCGGGCTCATTGTGATACCGCATGTGGGGTCAGTAGCTCCCAATCCCTCCTAAAACCATTTTGAGCTTCGCAGGAATTTTAGAAGATCCTTGATTTCGACGCATCTAAGGTCCTCCAGGTTATCGAAGGATTGTCTACCCAGTGTGGAGAGTCTTCTTCTGGATAGAGGAGAGCACTGGCACAACAGGTGCATAATCGTATCCTCCTTTTATTCATCTTGACAACTTCTACAGAAGTCATGTAGCCGTACGCCTACTTGATAGGCTTGCCTGTCAATTAGGCAGTGTCCTGTTATAACAGATACTAACAAACTGATATTCTGCTTATTTAAGCTCAGTAGTAGGCCAGTCCGTTTAGTGCCGAGCGTTGGCCACAGTTTCCTTGCAGTTTTACAGGTGATTTCGTCATGCAATCTGCTGTTCGCTACTTTAGTGAGCTTCTAGGAGATAAGTAGCTTGCAAGTTTGTAAGGGTATTCCTATTTTATTTTTTATATCCGCAATAGAGAATTTGGTGCCAAGTCGCGCCAGATCATCGGCCTTACAGTTCCCTTCAAAGTCGCAGTGTCCCGCAGCCCATATCACCTTTGGGCGAAATGACAGCCACCTCGTGAAGAGATGTGCGGCATTTCACGGCTACCATGGATGTTTCGACTGTTTCTTAAGGGATTTGATTACCTTCTGGCTGTCAGTGAAGATGTAGATATAAGTTTGAGATATCATACCACACTTTATCAGTTTTGTCGCTCGGTCGATTGCCAGCAGTTCCGCCTGAAAGACGCTACAGTGGTCCGGAAGAGGAAAGCTAAGGGAGATTACCAGGTGTTCGGAGCATACACCCCACCAACCCTTTCGTCGTAGTCCACCGATCCGGGAAGCTCCCAAACATGACCATGACTGGTGTTGGGCCACTTATTTAAACCATTCATACGAACTGCCGCAACGCTTGCAACTTGTTTGGCATGTAGATCTACCGGAAGAATGTTCAGTAGGGCATACAGGGCCTTGGATGTTGTTGTTCTCATTGCACCAGTTATGAGTGTGGACACGAGCCTAAGTGATCAGTAACACACGCCAATGGTTTCTTTCCTGCGCTATCTGATGCCAATTGGAAATGCCAAGTGAGGCCACATCCTTCCTTCTCAACCTTCCAATCGTAAGGGAGGCCTGCTCTACCACCAACGGGAATCGCTGTGTTTTAATTCGCAGCACTATGTCCATGTGATTATAAAGCTCTATCACCAGCGGATTCGCCGTCACTAAAGCCAACGCATAGGACTTCTTTTTCCCACGAAAACTCCAAGAGGCGCCTCATAAGATGTTTTCATTGTCCATGCCTCTGCGCCATATACCAGCAGGGGAATTATGTGTTCAAAGTAGCACTTTTTGGGAAGAGCGACTCTCCGTTGGATTTCAGAGCTGACATTATTATTGGTGTTAAAGCTGCTTCCCTAATAAGCAGAGATATCTACTTTCCAAAACCATAACCGTCAATATAGCGCTAACTGTGTTTTTGATTAAAGGAGATACTTCGTTGTGCCCTACTTTAGGCAATATCGTCCACATCGTAAAATGAGCCAAATTGTAGAATGTGGTAGATTTTAAGCTTTCGGTAGTAGATGTGGTAGAAATGGAATTTAGCAAAACATCTCCCAGTCCGCACAATGAATAATTTCATAATTTTCAAGGCGGTGCTAAGCGCAATGTGTATGCCAAATTTGGCCGAGGTCCGCTAAGTCGTTTTTTAGATACAAATATGATACATTCTTTTTCATATCGGACACCAAATTTGGTGTCACACTTTCGATTGGCTCCAATTTTTTTTATGGGTTCTATACATGAAATAAGCTAACACGTGTTCGAGGAATTTTTTTCACTTTTATCTTTGGAGATATGATTTGGCAAAGTTTGCATTTTTTCGTGATTAATCATGTAACAGTTGAACTTTTTGAAGTTGATTTGCATAGTGGAGACCAGTAAATTAGGGATTTTAAAGTATACCAGTAATCCCTGTTTAAACATGGTAATATGTAGTACTAGCTTCCAGCATAAGAACATCCACCAAGCTAAATGGCTGTCTCCAGACCGAAAAACGAGAAACCAAATCGACCACGTTGTGATAGACGGAAGGCATGCTTCCAGCGTTTTAGACGTACGTACACTCCGAGGGCTAAACATCAACTCGGACCACTATCTTGTTGTAGCCAAGATATGCACCCACCTTTGTGCAGCAAAAAATGTGCGCCCAACAATGCAAGGAAAGCTAGAAATAATACAAAATTTCTTAAGTTTATTTTCGTTTCATTCGGAATCGATTATCGTGGAATGAGCCTTAAGTTGCTTTATTTCGGCAATTTTTATGCAATTGTCTCATTCCACGGTAATCGATACCGAATGAAATGAAAACAAACTTAAGAAGTTGAGTGTATTATTTCTAGTAAGTAAGAGTAAATAAATCTAACTTTCAATACTGAAAGCCAAAATTTCGAAATTTATATCAAAATCAGATATTTTTATACTTTAGGGTGTACCATTTACAAACTCAAATCAGAGGTTAGTTTTCTTCAAAACTGACAAGACTGACTTTCGTAGTCTATTTTCTTTTTTTAGCATTATTTAAACGGTCAGTGGAGAGAACAATTCGTCATCATTGCAAAAGTGTAATTTGTAAGTTTTTCGTGCAAGTACTAAATATTTTATTATATATTGAAGTAAAGCATATTTCAATGTCACGCCCGTCACAAAATACACAAACTAGTTTTGAAGGAAAACACATCTTGGATAGTGTAAAAAAGCTAACGAAAGTAGCGCTAAGACATAGGCGAATATGTGCGAATTGCTTTCAAGTGTTTATATGCTTTTATTTTCGTAAAAAGAACATATTATGTTGGTCACGCCCGTCACATGTCACACACCCCTCACAATTTAAAGTTTGACAAATATCAATAAATACGGCCACGGACTGCTACCGTTACTTATCTGCTAATCTGAAATGTGTCATATATCTGTTTGTGATCAGCGATGATAAAGCTAATCATAAATATGTTGCTCGAGCGATGGGAAAACTTAAGCTATGCAGTCACGGATAAAAAGAAACCATTACTTCACTTCTCATTATTGCTACTACCTTTAGATACGAATATCCTTATTAATATTAAAAATCCGAAAGTGAATTTGTTTGTTTGTTACGCTTTCACGCTTTAAGGCTGGTATGCAGCTCTCAAGAAATCGGTCAAGAAAAATTGGCCATTATTTCGTGTGTGTGTCCAAGGAATTTTGACAGTTTTGATACTTCACAGCCTGTTGCCTCACGCTTTCCTCAATAAATAATGGAACGGGCATATATTTCTGTTGCAAACCTGGGTTGCCTTGTGCTCTTTTTTCACACAAAACTTTAGAAAACTGTAGTAAAAAGCGTAGCAAATTTCTCAAGAACTGCGTACTGCCTGAAGGAAATTTGACTTAAGAAAATTTCTTAGCCATTTCTTGTACGTCATTTTGTATAGAATTTTAGCTTTTCTTAAGAACTGCATACAGGCCTTTAACTACTCAACCGATCATCATGAAATTTTGTAAGCTGGTGTCATTTAGGTCACCTTCAAATATAGGTTAGATTTAATCTCGATTAGACTTATATAAACGGAATTTTTCATAATCCATATCTCAGGAAATATTTGTGATAGAGTACTGGAACTTGTTATGGGGATATATAAAATCAGTTCCATACTCATGGAGAAGGGCTGCCACCTGTTTGAAAAAGTAAATTCAGTTTGAATTAACCTTTAACTATGGAGGTGAATTTTTTGGACTAGTCTATGACCTGGTGGTAAATTTTACCCCTTCGAATTTCAGTTAGAAATTTGAATGCAAACTGGCCATTTTATAATTATTTTTCCTTTTAAACTAAGCTACTAGATTTTTAAGCTAAAATAAATACAAAATTTTATTTTTCTTTTAAAATCAACAAAAGTCCCACTTTATTTCACAAGGCTTTTATTATTCACAAGAACGAAAACATCACATAGTAAACTTATAAAAAAGAGTAAAATAAAAATTAATTTAAAGCTTAAGGGGCATCTTTTCTCAGCAAAAAATATATATTTAAAGAAATACAAGAGATTATATTAAAAAAATATAATTGTAAAAAAATACACGTCAATCTTCCTTGAAAAAAAAAGTTGCATAAACGTTGAGGAGTGGTAATTTTTACACCAGCATCAGCATTGCTCCGCCCACGCTACATCTTCCACAGCAAAAACGTAACTGATCAATAATGACAACGAAATGAGAAGATACTGAGAGAATCAAGTTACTGGAGCGCAACATAGGAGAGTAATTCAAAAAATTTAAAGGAGGGGTAAATTTTACCAGCACCTCCACAGTTAAAGGTTAAAGAAATTATTTATTTGAAATTTGTATAAAAATATGGGTGTCAGACGAAAGATGCCTAAAAAGGTTGTAGTTTTAAAAAGTCAAATTTAAATAAGTTATACGCAAGCTATCTGAAAAACTAGAGAAACAAAGATTGCCAAGAAAACTTTAGATTAAACATTTAGAATATTATTGAGGTGTTTTACAAGGATTGCCATCCGTTTAAAAATTAAATTCAATTAATTTAAATGAATTACTTACACAATATGGGTGTCAGGCGAAAGGGGTTTAATAAGTTTTTATAGAATGACGAAAGAGGTTTCAGTACGTAGTTTAAAATGTTAAATTCAAACTATTCACTAATTTCAACGAATTATTACAATGTGTGTAGCAATGGAAATGGGATTGAAAGGACTTCATCCAGTGTTGCCGTTTTGGTTACTTTTAACCAATTTTGGTTATTTTTTTCTTGGCTGTTAAGTTGTTAAGATCTTTCCCGTTTTGGTTATTTTTTAATATTTACTGTAGTTTTTAATTGACCTGTCGATGTATGTACAATAAAAAAGGGATTTGGTTATTCTTTTCCCATTACTGCTTACTTTATTAATTTAGGTTAAGTTTAATAATAATAATCTTATAGCAAGTAGGTTCAGTGAAAATACCATTCCACAGTTTTGGAAAAATCGGGTTTTCGCGCTTTTGTAAAATTTATTTACCATCGTATAGGCAGTACTACGTTTGGCGTATACCCGGTATTTCGCGNAAATAATGGAACGGGCATATATTTCTGTTGCAAACCTGGGTTGCCTTGTGCTCTTTTTTCACACAAAACTTTAGAAAACTGTAGTAAAAAGCGTAGCAAATTTCTCAAGAACTGCGTACTGCCTGAAGGAAATTTGACTTAAGAAAATTTCTTAGCCATTTCTTGTACGTCATTTTGTATAGAATTTTAGCTTTTCTTAAGAACTGCATACAGGCCTTTAACTACTCAACCGATCATCATGAAATTTTGTAAGCTGGTGTCATTTAGGTCACCTTCAAATATAGGTTAGATTTAATCTCGATTAGACTTATATAAACGGAATTTTTCATAATCCATATCTCAGGAAATATTTGTGATAGAGTACTGGAACTTGTTATGGGGATATATAAAATCAGTTCCATACTCATGGAGAAGGGCTGCCACCTGTTTGAAAAAGTAAATTCAGTTTGAATTAACCTTTAACTATGGAGGTGAATTTTTTGGACTAGTCTATGACCTGGTGGTAAATTTTACCCCTTCGAATTTCAGTTAGAAATTTGAATGCAAACTGGCCATTTTATAATTATTTTTCCTTTTAAACTAAGCTACTAGATTTTTAAGCTAAAATAAATACAAAATTTTATTTTTCTTTTAAAATCAACAAAAGTCCCACTTTATTTCACAAGGCTTTTATTATTCACAAGAACGAAAACATCACATAGTAAACTTATAAAAAAGAGTAAAATAAAAATTAATTTAAAGCTTAAGGGGCATCTTTTCTCAGCAAAAAATATATATTTAAAGAAATACAAGAGATTATATTAAAAAAATATAATTGTAAAAAAATACACGTCAATCTTCCTTGAAAAAAAAAGTTGCATAAACGTTGAGGAGTGGTAATTTTTACACCAGCATCAGCATTGCTCCGCCCACGCTACATCTTCCACAGCAAAAACGTAACTGATCAATAATGACAACGAAATGAGAAGATACTGAGAGAATCAAGTTACTGGAGCGCAACATAGGAGAGTAATTCAAAAAATTTAAAGGAGGGGTAAATTTTACCAGCACCTCCACAGTTAAAGGTTAAAGAAATTATTTATTTGAAATTTGTATAAAAATATGGGTGTCAGACGAAAGATGCCTAAAAAGGTTGTAGTTTTAAAAAGTCAAATTTAAATAAGTTATACGCAAGCTATCTGAAAAACTAGAGAAACAAAGATTGCCAAGAAAACTTTAGATTAAACATTTAGAATATTATTGAGGTGTTTTACAAGGATTGCCATCCGTTTAAAAATTAAATTCAATTAATTTAAATGAATTACTTACACAATATGGGTGTCAGGCGAAAGGGGTTTAATAAGTTTTTATAGAATGACGAAAGAGGTTTCAGTACGTAGTTTAAAATGTTAAATTCAAACTATTCACTAATTTCAACGAATTATTACAATGTGTGTAGCAATGGAAATGGGATTGAAAGGACTTCATCCAGTGTTGCCGTTTTGGTTACTTTTAACCAATTTTGGTTATTTTTTTCTTGGCTGTTAAGTTGTTAAGATCTTTCCCGTTTTGGTTATTTTTTAATATTTACTGTAGTTTTTAATTGACCTGTCGATGTATGTACAATAAAAAAGGGATTTGGTTATTCTTTTCCCATTACTGCTTACTTTATTAATTTAGGTTAAGTTTAATAATAATAATCTTATAGCAAGTAGGTTCAGTGAAAATACCATTCCACAGTTTTGGAAAAATCGGGTTTTCGCGCTTTTGTAAAATTTATTTACCATCGTATAGGCAGTACTACGTTTGGCGTATACCCGGTATTTCGCGCTGAGCGACGATATAGTTCAATAAGTCCAATTTTTAGTTGTTTAGTCTTAATCTTAAAATATACTCAATGTGGTTGTTCACGCTGATTAGGTATTTTATTGATTCTTACAAAGAAGTTGGAAACTGTGTACCTATGTACTTGTTTAAAAACGTCATTTAGAGTCTGGTAATGTTTACGAAGATATTTACATTCATACATATGCATCTAATACGGGAAGACTGAATTTCTAAAATATGTACTTACATATTACAGCCTTAAAAGGATTTACTTTTCAAAATGCAAATAAATGATTTTCTTTGGTTTGTAAACTTTTTCTATACGTATTATATAAAAGAACTTGTGATGACCTGAATTGTTAATCTAATAAAAAATTTGGTTATTTTTCCTTACATTTGGAACTTTTTCGTCTAATCTTGGTTAGAAAGTTCTTAGAGCGGTGGCAACACTGACTTCATCTCCAAACTACATGTTAGGGGGTCGTCACCTGTTTTAAAACTAAAATTCAATTCAGAATATAAGTTAATTGAAAAAGTATCACAAAAGAGAGGTTTGAGTTTTAGATTGAAAATATTTTGAAGATGGTTAAACAAAAATTTAAAATCTTCTATTTTTGGCATAGTTTAAGTATGTTGAGTTTTATTGAAATAAATTACACTCAGCGAAGCGGCAGAGGGCGATCTAGTATATTATAATATTTCTCCATATGGTATGGAAGATTTTTATAGATTGTCCCTATGTACGTTCGTTTGCGGTATATAATCGTAAATACGCTTAATTTTTACTTCTCTACATTTTTTCGGGTACCCGGATAATTACCATACTGTCCGGGTACCCGGTTTACGCGGGCCACTCGGGTAGTACAATACCCGGGTGAAATCACCAGCCCTATGTCGTACTGAATATTTTCATCTCCATTAAATCTCATATTTTTACAAAAGCTTTAATGGATATGAATGTTTGTATGTGCACAGTATGAAATATATTTGGACTAATTACACACCAGATTTAGTCAATAACTAAATTAACTATTTTTTGTACTTTGTTTTCCAGACTAAGAATCTAAATGAGAATAGGATCTTACGCGGAATGTCTGGTGTTGTTTTAGCCAAGTAGTCGCTAAAATTGTTGCCGGTATGCCATTGTTGCTAGCAAATCACCAGACGAGTATTGTTGCTACTCAAGTGGCTTACGGAATGTTACTGGATTACAATAATCTTTACGTGATGAATAGAATAAATGCTGATGACGAGCACTGCCGTAAATATTCCAATGATTTGTCGGCGTGTAGGGCGATGGACGAGGCGAAAATGTGCTTTCCGGCCGACAATGAGCCAAAGTCGCATGCGGCTGCGGAGATATTTTCATATCAACAACACTGTGACTCATACTACTACAACCCACCACGAAAACAATTGCTCCAACAGCAACAGCTGTCAACACAAAGTGCCGGTGCCGGTAGTAGTCCAACACCGTTGCAGCATTTAAATAATATTTTTGGCTTAAAAGTTCCTACAGCAACGCCCGCCTCGCTAAGGCTATCAACAGCCGATATGCTTGATGCGAGTAATTTTCAGTATTTGACCGCTGCTATGCAGTCCGAACGAGAACAATACGAAAGGCTATGTCGCGACTTCTATGGTGAGAAGGTGCCACAGGTCGCAAATTGCAATTCTGAAGAGCTTCCACAGCAACATAAACAGCAGCACCACCATCCACTACACAAATCCCTGCTGTCAATGTGTACAACTGACGTCATGGCTGCTGGCCTGCCGAATCAATTGATACAAGCGCCAGCCGCGGCGGCTATGTCGTCCAAAACTGGGACAAAAAGGAGAACAAAAGATTCGGTGCTTTCTGCGTTGATATTTGAAGGCGATACAAATAATTCATCAATGAATATAATTCCGCGGCACGCAGCTCTATTAGCAGCATCGTCGACTGGTAATGAAATAAGACACGCTACTCCGAAATTGCCCGCAGCGACAACAAACGCGGCCACAATAGCCACCGCAGCAGCCAACAAAGCCAGAAACAGAGTCAGAGCCAAGAGTGCGCTAGCGGTAGCCGAAAAGCCAGAAATGGTAGCAGTAGAGGCGGCATTGACGATACAGCCGACAGCGATTTCCAGTCAAAATGAGCGAACCATAAGTGGCATGCAAAACTTTAATGGTCAGTGCACAATTTTTTACTTTCAAACATACTTAGGTATACTCATCAAAATATGTATACACCATAGCATGAGATCTCATTTATGTGCTACTTATAGGAAAATACGATTTTTAAAGAAATTATTTTTTTCGCATATGCATTTTTTATAATTCTACAAAATATTGGTATCAGAATATACTTACATAAGTATATCTTTTCAAAACGCCCTTTATAGTAGGGCAGCCCAAGAGGGTATTCGGGCATTTACTCGAGCGCGTCAGATTAACATGTGCATGCACCCTGTTGAGTACCTCTGCCAAATCTAAGCCATCTATGTAGAGCCGCGCGCATAGGAGGCGATCGGAATAGTAAAAAAAAATTGATAGGTGCATTTACTCGAGCGCGTCAGATTAGGAAATAGTGGGTTAATTACATGCTGAAGAGTGTGTATTTCAATAATCTGATGATTTGAGCGTGACGCAATGGATTGGGAGGGTCACAAATTTGCAAAAAAAAAAAAAAGAAAACGTTACCTGGACATTCTCGAGCGCGGTCAATATTTTTTTTTATTATGAAGCAAACAGCTGAAGGATAACGGGAAGTATATAATTTGACGATTTCCACAAGCCGGAGTGACGAAAACCGTCAACAAAGATTGTCGTGTACACTTGCTGTTTTTCAAAACTACTACAGATTTTTTTTTACGAAATTTGTTATTTTTTGATTTGTTTGCTGTTTCCGTTCATATTATTTGTCACAGTCATATGACTGTAAGTATACCCAGCGGACCAAATGCTCGCAAATGATACCAGTTGCGAGTGAAATGTGAGAATTAGCCCTAACAAACTCTCACTAAAGGCTCGTATGTTGCTCCGCTGTATATGTATAAGTACATACGTATGTATGTGCATTTGCGAATCAAATCCTTTATCTAAATTTCAGCTGGGCGATGAAATTACATTTGTAATTAAGTGCGTCTACGATTACGATTAATTTAATCCCAGTCTCAAAATAGTTTGAATTAGGATTGAAATAATCGTAAATCGAAGGAGTATTAGACTAAAATTATATTAAGAAAAATTAATAGCACATGATGTAAATTTTAGCTCAACAAATATCAGTTCAAAATTACTTTTTTAACTTGTGTATGTGAATTTTACTCATTTCTTATCTAAAATCACTATTTTCAGGTAATTTTGAATACGGCAACCTTAAGTTTACTTACATATACATGAAAAAATGTTAAACTCCGCTTCCTTCTTGCTCATTCTTTTTATAGTATTTTAGTATACATAGTATCACGCAATCATGGGCGATCAAAGCACTCGTGGTGTTACATGAAATATATCCTTTAAAATTTTACTAAATAATATGCTGTGCATCTCAGAAACGAAGTTATTTTTTTAAACCGTCAGATTAAGAAAACCCCTCCAGATAATCGTCAGATTATGGAACAGCACGACCAGGGCATCGAGATGAATCTTCTGTATGAAAATCTGACGCGCTCGAGTAAATCCAAACGGCGATTTTTTTGCATCTTTAAGAAGACGCCACGATTATTGAATGGGAGGTTCATTGGGGTCCATTTAACATCCCTTGTGAATATCTGACGCGCTCGAGTAAATTTGTTTGTCACCCATTTTTGACCCTTCCGTACGCCCAATCCCACCATGCAGACCGGCAGATTAGCATATTTCCGTCATTAGAAACACGTTTGATTTATTCAGTATCAATATCTGATGCGCTCGAGTAAATCCATGTAACTGTTTTTTTTTTACATTTTTGAAGCCTGTATATCCTCAGCCCACCGCTGGAAGGAAAAACATCACACGCCCTTTTTTTCTTCCCATCATATAATCTTCAAAATCCAACACGTCAAAATGACGCTCGAGCAAATTCCGATTTAGCATCGTGGGCTCCCCTACTGTTACTTCTTTTCTACACGATTTTCCAGAAGTTTGCTATTCGGAAAAAAATTCAATTATTCAACTCAAAATAAACAATAAAATATGTACATATTATACGTGTATGCATGCCACAGTAGATTTGCATTTTATTACATACATACATATATCCAGCAATGAAGCCCAGAATTATCTTATTAAAATGCAATTATCTGCTTATACATATGTGTTTATTATTAATGCAATATGTAAATTATTATTGAGTTCAGCCTTGCTAAAATTAATAAACTTAAGCAACAAACTTTTTTCGCACACCATCATAAAATCATAAACACATTCATGTGTTTACACAGATATATGCAGATAACATGCCCTGCAAGAAATTTAGAGCTGTTGAGTTTAAAAAGAAACTTTTGTAGAAAATTCGAACTAGTCTAATCTTATAAGGTGTGCCTCAGTAAAATAAAGGTGTTTTAATTGACTTAGTGCAATTTGATTTTGAAATATTATTGAAGAAAAATTCAAAGCTTGGTATTATATATGCATACGATATTTATTGAGTCTGTGTACAATTTTTAATTGCAAAACTCCAGAAAATGAGCAAAATTTTACCTTCATTCTTAATTCTGAACAGAGCTTCATTTATAGCCTATATTTTAATTGTAACAAGAACTTAGAATCTCAAATTAGACAGGCCGACAAAATTTGACCATAATTTCAGAATTCCTCTGTTGGCTCCGGTGTAAAAGATATCCTAACCTAAAAGTGCAAAAATAGCTGTTTCTACCTATATTTGAGGTTATGTAGCATCACAGATGCTGATGTGATCCCAAAGCCATCTTTAAGTATAACCCTTACGTTTCAAAATGTCGTTGAGTTTGTTAAAATATCTTTTATTCTCGTCGAAAGTTTTTTTTTTTGAACTTTTCGGTTATGTATACTTGATATACTTGTATGTAGTGGAAAAAAGTTTACACAACTAAAAAGTTATAGATACGATTTCTCGACGAGATTAAAACATACTTTAACAAACTCAACGGCGTTTTGAAGGGTAAGGGTTATGCTTTAAGGTTCCGTTAATGGTTTTGCGAACAAATAAATTTTTCTGATGCTACATAACCTCATAAAGGGGAAAACAACGATTTTTGCACCTTTAGGTTAGGATATCTTTTAAACCGGAGTCAACAGAGAAATTATGAGTTCATATTCTAATTTAGCGCACCGAAAACCTTCGGAAAAGTATATACAGGTTTCAAGTTCTGAAACCTTGTCGGCCTGTGGTATTGTCCCAAGATGAACAAGAGTATAGAAGTTACTCTGTATGGTCTTGCTGCACCAGATTGTATACTTATGTAGTTATATTGGATTTATGGTGGTCCTATGGCTATAATACATATTTTGTTCTGATGACGTTAAAACGTCCAAAATTGAATTTCAAAAACTTAAACAATATTCCAAATGTTACTCAGAATTATAAGAGATCCGAGTGCCATATTTCATCTAAAACCGTGCGGCCGTTTCTGAGCGAAAAGCAGTCTCGCATAGTGCATATTTTTAATTTCAACAAATTTAAATCACCCTATACCGATGGAAATAGTTCTTAATCAAAAAATAAAACTTTATCACCAGGGCCGAAGAAAATAAGAAAGAAAAAATCCATTTTAAGCGCTTAGATAAGCACTAAAACATTGGTAAATATGCTTGCAAATATGCTCGCTAAACAACAAAATTGAGTGTACAGTTTACTGTTTTTTATTCAGTTTATTTCGAGGATTGAAAAATTATAATGGGCAATCAAGTGTTGCTTGATATTCTGAAATAATAGAGATCTGCACTGGTCGTATTAATTTCTTTTAAATATTCGTTATTCTTCATTTGAGATAAATGGTTTTTAATCTTTTCAAAACACCAGTGCCTTCCCGTAGAGACAAACCATTGGTTTACAATTTTTGTACCCAAGCAGAAAGCAAATAAGCAATTCCAAGCAAAAGCTTAAATCTTTCGGCCCTGTTTATCATATATCTACAGGCTGAGATCTTTAATTTGACCTGTTATTTTTGAAATTTCTTTTCAAAAGTATTCTCAAACTAAAATCTTCTTAATTCTCTTTCGTCTGATATTGTGATATGTGTGTGTATTTCAATAAACTGATGAACTAATTTGAATTTGATTGCTCGGACAAATGGCAACCCTCCTAAATAAAGGTCACAAATAAAGCATTTTCAAACCTTTTTCGATTGATACCCATCTTTTAGTAATAAAATAAGGCTGGCGCAATCGCTTCAAAAATGTTTGACAATGTAAGATGTCCACTCCAACAATCCCACAGAGCTCTCAATCCAAGCAATTGATTTTCCCCTTGAATCGAAACGCAAGATTCCCGTAAGGGTCCCAGGGACACACTATAATTACATTTGTTAGATGTTAAATTTTTTTTCGGTTTTTAAACTGTAGAATCGTGTTTCTTGTTTCAAATTCTATAATATTAGTGTAATAAAACGCACGAAATTTTTGTTTGGAACAAATCCGTTTTTTTTCGAAAAACACAATTTTTGACCAATTTTTTTAAGGTCAAGGAGTAGTTGTAGGCAGCGTTGCCACCGATACATTTTTTTCCTACCAAAATTTCCTACCATAACCAACCAAAACCTACCAAACATTTTTTTTTAGTTTTAATATTTTTTTTCTAACATAACATTTAGAAAAACTAAAACACAGCTAGTACAATAAAAGCAAATTAACTGCGTATAATGTTTCATTTTACTGTGCATATATACATATCGTCATTAGATACAAATAAAGGCGCGAGCTCAAAAGTTGACAGCGAAAAAAGACGCGTAAAAAAATTTCGGCGAAGAAGGACTCTTAACATAGGCGAGGGCAAAGAAAGACGCGTTAACCTATTTGACAGCGAAGAAAGACGAACAAGACTTATTTTCGACTATGTTTGCGAGTATACGAATTCCCCATGTTCACGCTTTTTTATCGCAATTTTTTTTTCACGCATCCTTTTTCGCCGTCAAAACACCCGAGCGTCTTTATTCGTGTCAAGTGACTATATTATTATTATTACGTCGGAGATACCCGCGTTGCGACGTAAGAAGATATATTGTGCTAAATCCTAATTGTAATCTCTCCAACCTTAGGCTATTTAAAAAGCTCAGCACGTTGGTTAATGCCATTTTCCAAATTTTAGATGGAGAAGACAATCCTTCTCCAAGGTGCATCAATCTACTATTCATGCTTCGTGGATAGGCACAAAGAATATACTCTGGGGTTTTCCTCACCGGCCCACAAAACCTACCTCCTGAAAAGTTGTGAATCTCTTTGATTGTCTTATTCCCTTCGACTTCCGCCAGCGTGCAGCAATTCCCAGCTAGCTCCTAAGTAGGTCTGCAGTGTATCCTTTAGATGTACCGCAGAAAGGCTCGGAACCATGCAAACTTATTGGGCTCTTTGCAAGACAGTCAGCCCTTTCGTTGCCTTCAAACCCTTCATGTCCCTGAACCCTCCACAGCGGTACGCTATTGTGGGCTCCCAGGTGGTTCAAGAGTTCAAAAGCCTTGATGCCGTTTTAAAAGACTCTAAGGCTTCTAACGCTGCCTGAATATCTGGCATAATATTTATTCTGGCCTCATTTGCCTTCTACGATAAAATTCGTGAACACAGACTTCGATTGCGAAGACCTCCGCCCAGAATATGGTTGGGTACAAGCCCATTGACAGACTTTCCTGGAATCTTGGTCCAAGTACGCCGTAAAGTATATATGGATGTTCGTATTGTATATTGGCAATAATAAGGGTATATGTTTGTACTGAGGAATCATGTTTGCGGCCGCCGTTATACAAACGGCCGGTGAAATATTCATGTAAAAAAATTGCTAAAATGTTTGGAGATACATATTTTCTATTTTTCTCAAATAACTATTACTCGTAGTCACAAAACCTACCAAAATCCAATCGAGCCTACCAACCTACCAAATGGAAAAAAACTTACCAGTTTTGGTAGGAAAAGCCCATGTTTGGCAACACTGGTTGTAGGTCAATGGCAGTATTTTTCTGTGAAAGGGAATAACATGAGCTTTCAAAGCTATTTCGTGTCATATCAAAAAATTGCTTCTGTCGAAAGCGCTACGATTAATTCGCATGGAGTGTTCAAAAAGCACACTGTGGGACGCCAGTAGCGGCGCTATTGTATGTGCTATTAGGGGTACAATCGAAGCGCGAGATACCAGTAAGGGTACCATAATAAAATGGCGCTTACACATATGTTAGTGTTGGCCGAGCTTCTCCTCCGATTTGTGACGTGGAGTGATGTTATCGCACAAAGGGGAGGAACTTACAGTTTTACGCCAACTCAGAACGGTGATTGCATTTTTATGAGAAGCTGTTTTTCACGACAGAAATACACTCGGAGGCATAGTTGCCAACTTGGTGCTTTAAGCACTAGATTTAGTGCTTTTTGAAAATTAAAACGCCAAAAAAAATTATTTAGTGCCTAGTGCATTTTTTAGTGCTTTTTTTCTGAACTAAAATTACTCCGATATAGTTAAAACCTGAAATAACTTTTAAATATTTAAAGCTGTGGCAGCACTGGATTTACAAAAATCTACAAATTTAAATGCATTTAAATACAACCATGATTGATAAAAAGCTGAACTTGCAAATTCACCTTGTTCAATTCTATTCGCGTTGAAAATGATAGTAGATATGCGAGTAAGTTAAGTTTATATTTCTTTTTTTCTTTTCTAATTACTTGTAAAAATTTTTATTTTTGTACCACCTGATTAAAACACATCGTTTCTTGGTGCTGAATCCAAATCTGGCCGCACAATTACTCGAGCACTGGAATTTTGAGATATCCTAACCTCAAAGTGCCAAATCACGGTTTTTGGCGATATTTGAGGTTATATAATGAAAACATAAATTTTTTTTGCTCATTTCTACTTAGGGCATGATTTTCGTTTGTTGGGATGCGATTTTTCTTTCTTGAGATATATCAGTTTTAATGTGCAGTACTTCGGTATTACCTCGTAAGCATGAGTCATTATAGCATGTGGCTTTTCAATCGTTATGAGCGAAAAAGTTTTGTTTATTGATTTATGTATGCATTCTTGTAAATATTGTTAATTTTTTGTTTTTGTTAAATACATACAAACTGTTATGAAACAAGTAATTTTTAGCAAAAAAAAACCGACTTCAACTCTCATATAAAAAAAATATATATATATATCTCATGGACCACTGATCGGATCTTAACCAGATTAGTATGGGACCACCTCTGAGACACTACCTTTCCGATGCAAATTATCGAAATCGGTTGACGTGGTCCAAAGTTATGCGGTAACATATATAAGAAAAAATAAATAAAAAATTCCGACGAACTGATAACCTCCTCCTTTTTTGGAAGTCGGTTAAAAAGCATCCATTGATTCAAAACCATTTGGTGCTTTTAGTGTGGTAAAACGCTTTTTTTCCAAGTTTTTGGTGCTTTTTGAAAATCAAAAGTTGGCAACACTGCTCGGAGGTATGCCATTGCCTGCCGAGGAGCGATCGCTGTTAAGAAAAAAATATTTGCCTATTCTTTTGCGATGTTGCTTTGACCAGGGCTTGAACCCAGCGCCTGATGAGTGGAAGCGCGCACTGCTTACTACTACACCACAGCGGCCACTAACTATACAACGAATGCGATTTATTTAAAATAAGCTTTCGACATAAGACCAAGTAAAGACATTATATAGTATGGATAAAACTTGAACTTCATACATACATATGTACATTAGGGTGGCCCAGAAATACATAGGAAAATCAACTTTTTGAAGTGAAACTTCGTTCGCGGCGGTTAGTTGGTTGGGAGTAAATTGGCAAATTCAACGGAAATTGCACACGGAAATGGTTGGGGCTGAAACAAGTACTTCTTGATTGTATGCGCATGGTATTAATTTAACAAAAACTTGCTTATAAAAGTTTAAAGAATAACACTTAGAAAGAGACCAATACAATAATGAAAGTAAAGGTGAGTACGTACATAGATAAAGAAAAGGATAAAGGCAAAGGTAAAAATAAAAACAAAAACAAAGATGCGTAAAGATAAAGGCAAAAATGAAGATCAAGGTAAATTTAAACGCTTTACTTATAAAAGGGCAAAGGTGAAAGGAAAAAAAGTAGATGAAGAAAACGATAAACATAAAAGTAAAAAAAGGTTAATATAGAGAAAAAGATGAGCATGAGGATACCGATAAAAGTAAAGGTGAAGAAAGGGAAAGAAAGATTAAAATAAAGGTAATTATAGAGGAAAGGATATCGATAGAAACACAGAGACTCAATCTGGGAACTATTTCGAGATTCTTGAGATTTTCGGGATTCTCGGAACTTATCGATATATAATCGATATTTTTGTCGGATTTGTTATCGATATTTTTATTGATTTTGTTATCGAATTTTTTAATAGATTTTGTTATCGATATTTTTTATCGATTTTGTCATCGAAAACAGAATAACATAAATGTAATTAGAACGAACAGGGTAGAGATCTATTTAGATAGAAAAAAGACAAAAATTATAACCTTAAGCAAAAGCAGATGTACATGCATATGTATACAATAAAAACTACAAGCGTTCGAAGAGATTTAAACCAAGGAATGAAACCGAAACCCAAACCGAAACCGTAACCGTTTAAAACCGTTTCGTTTTTCAAAACCGAAACCGAAACCGTAACCGTTATCTTGACCTAAAAAGGAACGATACCGAAACCATTTCAATCACAGGTTTCAATCGGTTTCCAGAAATTTACAAAAATAATAAATAAAAATTTCTTTGAAATAAATGATTTATTTAACCAAAATCAGCAACATTTTGCTAAAATTCTTGTTAAGTAGTAAATAAGTATGGCAAGGTAACTTTTCGCAAAAATCTGCTGATGACTTTGTTGTTGTGAATCGATAATCGATTAATTTTATTTAAGTAGTTTCTTTCCCGTACGCAATGCGAGATCCCGCGTGTGCCCAAAATAGCCCAGAAATCATGCCTGTACTCAA
>NW_016157128.1:555224-565820 GCF_001687245.7 Rhagoletis zephyria | reverse complement strand
ACTTTGTTCCATTTTTGAAAGAAAATGTTTCTCTTATTCTCTAATTACCAAATCCGGTCCGGATTGTTAGGGAAAGAACCTAGTGTTGATATTATCAGTGAACTGTAATTTTCGATTTTCTTTCCTCAACGTTTAAGACATTGTGATTTAAATAATATCAACAAAATTTCTGTGAAAAACCGAAACCGGAACGAAACCGAAACCAAAACCGAAATAAATTTTGAAGAACGAAACCAAAACCGAAACCGAAACACTTGGCAAAACCGAAACCCAAACCGGAACGTTATTTTGAACCGGTTTCATTCCTTGATTTAAACACATTTTTGTATTTCTTCTTTTTTGTTGCTACCTTTCTAAAAAATACAACAACGGTTATACAAAATTTAAGCTTATTTAATACCACAATATGGTCATATAATGGAAGGTTTATGCACTCCCAGCAAAGGTTTTTGAAAATACCTACTTTAATTCACATATATTTATCTATAGTAAAACTTTTTTAAATCATGCTACATGCTGTTAACTAAAATATGATTTTCAAACAAAAGGTGTTAAAATACAGCTTTAACCTCTACATATTTATGGATAGAGTTGGCACCTATCTAAAAAGTTAAAATAAGTGCGATATATCGTCGCTACCATGTCAAGCTATCGAATGTGCAAAAATGCATATTGCATCATTTCACTTAACTGACATAAGGCCAATTTTTGTACTGAAAATCTGTGGTTTACTGCCGATTCGGAGTTAACTACGCATTGTGAACTTGGTCCATAATTACCTCATCTTAGTTAACAGATGAATGGAAACCCTATCTAAAACTATGTTAGTCCAAAGAGTTCAAAGCTTATGCGTACACCTTTCGCGTGATACCCATATTGTGGTATTAAATATACTAAATTTTTAATAATCATTGTCCTATGTTTTTTTGAAAAGGTGACAACTCTGTGTAAAATATTTTTAAATATCTCCAAACGCTTTTGGTTTTGCAAAGGAAACTTAAAGTTTTATTGAATTTTAAATAGTTTTAAATTTTCGAATATCTGGCAACCCTATTTTTTTAATTTTTTACCACAAACCTACAAAAAACATTTAGCAGAAGTTAACTTAACTAATTTTTGCATATAAAAGATAAGATTATCGGTTATTAAAACACACTTCTTACAACTTTTAGGTTAAATAAGCATTATATTTTTATTTTTTGTTGACTTCTGAAGGGAGATAGTCTTATTCGATCAAAAAATATTTATTTTTAATGATTTTATAGCAATTTTACAAAAAAATGTACTTTCCCCATGTAAAATACATGGGAAACTTCAAATCCCCGGCGGAACGGTTAAATATTAATCGATTTCAAAATAAAAAACACGTGTCTCCTAATTTTTGATATTCTTCAGATCCTGGGGTGGCTGGAGGGAAACAATTTGGGGACACCCTAATATAAATATATTTAAGATTTTCGCAAAATATGATCTTCGGCTATTTATTGTGAGAAATATTTGTATATACATACATACATCATAACGACACTATAAGTCTTCCCTACCGGGTAGTCATTTATGCATGTATGTCGACGTATATGTACATATAGTTTGCCACCAAGAAGCAGAAATAACTGAAAACATCAAAAAGGAATGCGATATTTTTGTGAAGTTTGCGTGTTTAAAAATTATTAATATTATGTATGCCATTCATAGCGTGCAGGGGCGGGGTGGAAAATCTTCACCGTTCTCAAAGTAGAATAGACAATGAGCCGGTGATACACATTAAAATAGTCAGAGACGTTAATTAAGAACCAGACTATGTAGTGTGATGTCCGGTCTGGTGAATACATCCGTATGTAAAACATTAAAAATGAATACATGCATTCAATGGTCTTGGGACGCCAACGATCAAAAGAGGTACAGAACGGTCGCGGCACCAGTTTTGATGTATTTTATACCTCATTAACAAGATGTTCATAAAAAAGTGATTCGCAACGCGAATTTTACATATTTTGGTGCAAACATACATATGCACATTGTTCGAATGTATGCCTGCAACATATTAAATTTTTTAATATTTAGTTCTATGAACTTCTGTTCATGCACTTTGAATGCTGTGCATTGATTTTTAGTAGATATATAATATAATTAACTGTTCTTTTGCTCAAATTTCTACTAATATATGTACATAAGTGCATATGAATTAGACCGTACCATTTTACAAGTAAATAAACAGAAGTTCGTCGTACACCCCTGCTGTACCTCAGTAGCTCATTTACCAATATCCATCAAACTCGATGCGAACATTGATCGGAGTCTCACAAAGAAACCCGTTGAAAATTTTTGAAATCAGGCAAGAACCAGAAATATAAAACTTAAAGCATAATAAACTCAAAATCTTTTACAGTTTAGCTGAATTTTAACGTAAAAGCGTACGAATAAGTGTTTACTTATAAAAGTGATTTTGTCAGCGCTATCCGATATCTAATAGGGAAAATTAAGACTAAAACCTGAAGGGTACCTTGCACTATTGCTTCGAAGAGCAAACATTTTACTTAACAAATTAATTGTGTTGTTGCCTCATTAATACATTTTCATTTTAAATTGATTAACGGATAACATTAAAATACTTAATAGGGGTCTTCATCTAAAGTGATAAACTGCTAATAAACTTGATAAAATTAATAAAATGATAATTTTATCATTTTGATGAATGAAATTTTTTTTAAACTTTGTATGGAAATCTATTTAAACAAACTTTATCAAAAAATTTTGGTGGATAATGGTCGCTTTTGCTACGAAGACATGAAAAGCCAATGAACACAATGGACGAGGTAAGAATGAAATGTAACTAAATAGCCATATAAGTTAAATAATAAGCAATGTTATGCAGTTACTTATCAAGGTGCGTTCATGTATATAAGTATGCAGACAAAAAATGATAACTTTAAGCAATTTATCCCTTTATTACATTAGATTAAGATCCCTAATAAATAGAATTAAAAAAAAAATTATAATATTTAGTATTGAATTCAACTTTAAACAAAAAGTTATAATTCCCAAGAAAACTCGATAGCGTTTTAATGGAAAACTCGTCGAAAAGAAAGTTTCAAACATCGACATTTTTGCAGTACTACTGCATAAGTGTATACCGATAAGCTCTTTATCGATTTTCACCAAAACCAATCAATATATCTTTGCTCATTATCGAAACTCTTTGAAATCGGGAAAAACACTCTAACATTAGGCTGATTGGAATTGAGCACTGGTGGGTAGGTATTTGAACGGGGTACTTGAGGTCAATGAACTTTAGAACAAACAAAATTGTTTACACGAGACAAAAAACATTAAAATATCATAAACACTATCCGACTTAAAATGGTGAAGATATGACGAAATTGAGAGAGACCACTCTTTAACCAAAGCCAAACACAAAGTACCTTGGAATCATCCGTAACGTGATCCCGCGTCTGAGTTTCGAAAGATTTGTAAAAGCTACAATAGAACTTGGCGGTTCGCGTAATCGCGTGGAGTGGAAAGGGAACGCAACGCACGTCTACACAGACGGTTCTAAAATGAACGAAGAAGTAGGGGTTGCAGTATATTTCGCCGAACAGTAATTCATAGACAAAGTATCTCCCAGCCACACAAAATAAAGTTTTGAAGGACTACTTTGAGCTGGATAAGCAATTGAAAAGAGAGTCGTAGACGAAAAAACTTAAGTCGATGAGAATGTCCCTTAGCTCGGCACTTGGGTTTACAACGAAAGCAAGGGCATCCATGAACACAATGGAAAAACCAAGTGCAGAAGAATCTGTTGTGAAAAAATGGCGTAATTTTTCAAAGAAAAGTAGGAAAGAGGTGAAGTTTTTCTGTCTTGGCCGACAAACGACTCAAGTGTCAAATAAGAACTAGAAACATTATGAATGGAGATGCTCATATGCAGACGACTGCGGATATACATATGTATGTATGTATGTAAGATTATTATGTTTTAGATCTACAGTAATAATTTCGATGTCGACTTTCGATGAGGAATTTTTTTAAATGTGTTGTTGTTAAGTGATTTTCGTGTCCATAAAAATATAAATATTAAGCAGAGAAAATAATAATTCTCAGTAATTTTTAAACTTCCATACCTACACACATACATATACGAGTATAGGTACACGTATGCAATCATATGCCATTTGGATTGAAGCTGGCTTTCTGCTAAAACGGTCATAATGGCATGGATAACAGATGTATGCCTGGCTACATATACATACATATGTATGTATGTAGTTCGATGGAAACGTGCGTACACGACAAATTATCTTCATAAATAATAGCGCCAAAATAAATGGTAAAGGAGTTGAACGGGATCTTTTCGGTTCGTATGCAAAGGCAGTGAACATGTAGCCACCGGATGGCCATTAAATAAAATCGAGCAGACCTTAGCGGACGAACGAATATTGACCGTGATCAAGCGGCGATGTTTGCCAAAACCTGTTATTAGCATTTCCGCTTTTTATTATTATTATACATGTTTCGAACTGTTTTCTAGAAATAAGCCAATCATTTTCAGAGTCAGAAGGAATTGAATTTGAAAGGCAAATCTAGCTCCCTACGTATACATATGCATATGTATGTACATAAGTAGGGCATGCTTTAAGGAATTGCAAGAACATACATACATATGTACATATAATGTTTCTATGCGCAAATATTTTGGTTCTACATAAATATTAGTTATTGGGGATTGGCGCAGATAAAACGTTTATTCAAATTAAAATAAGAACAAAAGAATAATTCAGACAAATCGCATAAGTATACATATTTCCTTATACCTACATACAACCTTCATCGGCCAGAAAAATTTTTTATTAAAAAATTATTTATATACATAAATGCTGCAATAACAAATTATCAAATTTGTATGAGTAAGCAAGCCGAAGGATACCTACATACGTACTACATGCTTTACAGACATACATACATATGTATGAATGTACGTCGGTTTGTAATTGCAGCTCACTTCTCGAAAAGGACCGCACACCGCAGCAATTCATTCATTCATCCAGCGTTAAATTATGATGTCGCCTCATATATATTTTTTATGGTACGATTGCGGCTGGTAGCGCTGCATCACTTTTGGCTTAGCCATTGAACTAATTCCCGCTGCTTGGCTGCGCATGCGGCTAAGCTACTAAGCGGCGACTAAGTACCACACCAGCTAACTTCAGCCTGTCAATAATGCCTTCGCTTTCAACACCATTCAACCGGTTCTGAATTCTTATATTTTGTTATGTCATGTTGACGTAGTCCTGCCACTTCGCGCAGCGGAAGGTACAATTCATTTCAAAGTTGAAAGAGGCGCCGTGTAATTAATTTGAGTAGCGCGCTAAAATAATGGCTAATTTGGTTTTGACGTCTACTGACATCTACATATCCTTGAATAGGTACATACATATGTACATATGCACATCTCTACACATGCATATAGCTACCCAATAAACACAACGAACTAGCCACGAATTCGCGACGAATATTTTGTTTTTCGAATCGTTGGAGATTCTAGAATTTTAATTTTTCGAATCGTTGGCGTTTCGAGAATTATTGAGCTCGCTGGTGGTTTGAGATTGCAAATTTTTTCGACCCAAGTTTTATAGGATTTAAAAATCTAAAAAAAAAACCGCTAGAGCGACAGAGAATGTTTCGATTTCTAGGGATACCAGAAAATATGTAACAAATAATTTAACATTAATTAACACCAGTATATGTAAATACCCATTTCACGAAATAACCCAGGTTTTACAAATCACTTTAAATGCAGATATTTACTTTGTTCGGTTGCTGCATTTAATAACGCCGGCTTACTAAAATAAAATGTAAAGAAATCGTATATGTTTTATTTTCCTAACAAAGTATATGGGCAAATCTAAAAAATAGGTACACTCTCCAAAAAAAAATTTTTATTTTTAAATTTGTGAGCACACCTATGTTTTATATATAATTTTATTCGTACTCTCTTAATGAATCGATTAATATAAGTGTAATTCATTTTCATCAAGTGCTTCAAAAGTTAGACGAGGAATAAACATGAAATAGAAAACAAAAGAATAAGCTGGGTTCAAATTACGTTGTTCAAGTTGTAAAATTTGAGCAAAGATTTTGAAAGTTGAACTCACTTAATTGGGACGTTCTTAATTCAATGGCATCTCCCGTTTTACCAGGTTGGCTCCGGTTTTCGAGATATCGGTATTTGAAGATTTGATTAAATTTTGACTATTTTATAAATTACTCCATCAGTTTTGAAGTTATTTTACTAAACTTTTGCACATAACGGTTTTTTAATATTACCTTAATTATTCCTTAAAATTATCGAAATGGTTGCACTTTAACGTATAGCTCCAATACAACTGATTACTCAGATATGTGTTTTTGCGCTATAACTCTAATTTCATATCTGAATAATAAATTTTATGCGTGCTATATGTTAAATTGAACCTAAACTAAATTTTTACATGCTTAATTGGAGGAGTTATAACGCAAAACAACGTCCCTGGACAATCAGTTGTATGGGAGCTATATTTTAGAGTAAACCGATTTCGATGATTTTATGAGATGGTGAAGGAAATATTAAAATACAAGCGTGTGCAAAATTGTAGTAAAATATCTTCAAAACGAAGGGAGTTTTTTTATAAAATAGTTAAAATTTAAGCAAAGTTTCAAGTACCGCTATCTCCAAAACTGGAGACAATCGGGAAAAACTGGGGACGCGATTGAATTTAAAAGGTTCCAATTAAGTAAGAGCAACTATCAGAACCTTTGTCGAACAAAATTTTATTTGATACCACGCTCGAAATATTCTGACTACAAGAAGGAAAATAGTGAATAGTAAAAGTACTAAATCGGCGTTTTCGCACACTTCAAGAAAACAATTTTTTGAAGCATTTTACAGGCATATACAACGTTATAAGGACTATTAGTTATAAAAATATTTAGATCGTTTCGACGTATTTCCAAATGTGCCTTCAAATAAGATATTTTTGGAATAAAAATTACGCTCGAGATCGCAGAATATTTTATCTTTAAAACATGGTTTATTCTGAAAGCACACCTCTTGCTAAGTTGTCAAATTATTCGTAATTTTTTGTAGAATACGATACATACTTAAAAAGTTCTTAAAATTAAATGCTTCAAAAACTATCCGCGATAAACCGAAAATGTTGAAAATGGTGAAATGTGGAGTTACAGACTTTGAGTTACTTGACATTTCGTTATTTTTTAATGCACACTTTTCTTACCTACTACATATGAAGTATACACATAAGTGCTAAATGCCCATTAAATTTCAAATGAGAATATGGTGTGCTTCAAAAGTTATGACATAATTAATTTTGCCCCTCTTATAAATTACATAAAAAATTCACTTGTTTTCATTATTTTTTTTTAATTTAAACACCTATAATTCAAAAGTTATGCAGCAAATTGATCCAAATCTTTTTTGAGGCTTCAAGTATAAGTCAATGAATTATATCCAAAAGCAACCAGCTTGATAAAGTTTCCAACAGTGAAAATAAAGCTAAATAACACCAAGGTTACCTGTTCGTTAGATTTCCCCATATCTTCAAAACAAAAAAACTATTTTCTTGATTGTGCCTCAAAGACGATGCAATAATCTTTCGAGAAAACTGATTTCCTCGAGCTCGCCTCGAATTCGAAACGAGCCCAAAAAATACATATATTCGAGAAATTTATTTTCTCGAGCCCGTCTCGAATTCGATACGATGCCACCCTGGTTTTTTGTGTTTACTGGGTATGTGTATATGTTTATTTGTGCGAGTGTATGTTCATAAGTATTGCATTAGTGCTTGGGCTCCAAATGTTCTGGGATTTGTGTATATATGTACGAAGGTAGATGCTATAACTGCCACTTTCATATGCATTTAAGTTTAATGGATTTATGAAACACCTGTTTAATTTTCGCAAACTTTGAAAAACCTTTTTATTTTCGAGAATGCCAATCCGAAAGTAGTTAACTTAAATTCAATGACTTAAAAGAAATTAGTTAGTTGCTTACTAAGCATTTACATTAAACCACGGTCAACTAATTAAGAACGCTGCTGCTGTAGGAAATATTTAATAAGAGTTGTATATCTTTTTCACTAAGGAATGATCTGTTCTGCCTCCAAGTTGCATCCTCGAGTCAGCACTCGCTAAACTGTTGACAGATATAAGCAGCGACTGACGTGCTTTATTGAAATGGGCCAAAATCGCCCAGGCATCAAACAAGAAGAAGCAAAAGAATGATAATTTTTGTTATTTTAATCAGTATAAGATTTATAAATTTTAGTTCATATCATAATGGTGCTCTGAAAGGAATGAAAATCTGCCGTTTGTTCTTAATTGGCTGACCGTAGCTGTACATACGCGCCTATAGTAAACGAAGAATGAAACATTGCTGAATAGTGATGTACTGGTATTCGTAAATGAGAGCCAACCTAAAAAAAAGGTTGGGTATATCCGGACTCGCCGATCTAAATATGCCATACCAGTATTAAGGCGTATTCCTACAAGGTGGTAGCAGAATTATACCTCGCCCCTTCCTCCTCGTCTGGAACACACATTATGCTTGCTTCACTCAAATCATGAACTGTGTTCATCTTTTGAGAAAGCATCGTCTTATTTGTACTTCTTGTGTTTTTAGGCGACAGCAAAATTACAATCTTGAAATGCATATTATGGCGAAGGTTAAATGTATCGAATCGGTATCGGGTACCGACATATTTTTGAAGTATGATGTACCGAGTATTGGGTGCCGACAATTCAGCACATCACTATTGCTGAAATGTTTGTTGTCTTTTATCAGCAGATACCTCGTTTGCATGCGTTCTCAGGTTAGAGGACTTTTTCCCACACTCTGCTTGATTTCGCAAGATATGCCTACACTTTGTATAGCCACGAACGTTTACGCCTCCAGATATGGACACGTCGTTGCTGATATGCATTATGAATAGCGATGATGACGTTGGAAACTACGTATGTACATACACACATATCAAATACTCGAAACGGTTGAAGCTTTTTCTTCTGACTGCTTGCATACCCAACAAAATGCTTGGTTATATGTAAACATATAAATGGTTTTGCATGTCCGGTAGAATTTTATTTAAAAAGTAATAAATATAAACTTATTATTATGGAGGTGTATTACTATAACTTGTTCCCACTATTGAGAATACGCTAGCGAAGGCGTTAGTGGGCATTTGCAAAGTATGCTAAACAAATTACATCCACTGATGGGATGATATGCAAAACCAATGAGTCAAAGCTACGATTCTTACGCTACGCGCACACTGCAGCCGGCAGCGGCCGAATTGTGTTCGGCGTGTGACGATAAATTCAAACATGTCCGATGTCAGGTGAAAAGTATCAAAATGGACTGCGAAAAATTAACTTATTGGGTGCAAAAACAAAAAAAAATTACATATAAAATCACATGTTTAGAGTATGTCAATTAAAATGTATCAAAATATTTCACTGCTTACAAAATTGTAATGAAAACTAGATTTGTGTGTACAAATACGGTCGGCAAATAATCTGGTTAAGTGTGCGCATCGGTTCGGACGGTCAAATTGTTCGGCCGTAATCGGTCGGCCTATCGGATGCAATGTGCGCCTAGCGTTATTCTATTGCAATAAAACAGTTGGAATTTCACGCTATCTGTCTGTCATTAATTTGCAATGTATGTATGGTTAATGCGGTATTTTTTTTTTTGGATTATGACGCTATTGAAGCCGTAATGGAGAACTATCGATATTATCGCCGCCACTATCGAGTTTTTCTAAAAACTATCGATATTTGTATATTGTTCACACCCCTGTTAACTAGACGCTGAAAATGTACGTACACAGTTTTTGATTTACAATTTAAGAAAATAAGCTCGTTTGGTTTTTAAATAATTTTTAAAATTTTTAAGTTAAGACATTGTTTAGTAAAAGTTAAATGACTGTTAAGAATTAAAAAATACTACAAATACATATGTTGTGGACTCCTTTCTGTGTAAACATTATTCAGGGTTTTTGTTATAAAATGTACTATTTCAATACGCGATCCCGTTTTGTTTTACACAAGTTATATTTTGTATTTTTTTTTTTTATAATATTTATGGTTTTTCTAGTTTCATAATGGGTTGTTTAATAGCAAGATCTCTTCCTGGCTGTTGTTATCCGGCAATGTAAAAGAAGAAACGAACAAATTACTACCCAAATTATTCTTGGCCTTATTAGCAAAAAAAAATGTAATAAAATTTGAACATTTAAAAAATGTAATGGTGCATTTACATGGTATGAAACCATGTGAACTGTTGATACGCTAAAATAGAGGGACTACATGTTCTAATGAGGAATTCAGTGATATCGAGTGGGATGCATATAATACATTTTTGCATATGAAAAATTACGGGGAGATACTGTAAACATCTTCTTCTTCTTCTTTTATGGCGCTGTAACCGCCTAAGCGATTTTGGCCGAGTTCAGCAAAGCACGCCAGTCGTTTCTCCTCTGTGCCAACTGACGCCAATTGGAAACGCCAAGTGAAGCCAAGTCCTTCTCCACCTGATCTTTCCAT
>NW_016157128.1:539048-554532 GCF_001687245.7 Rhagoletis zephyria | reverse complement strand
GAATAAGTCAGAGTGGCCCCACCGAAGCTCCCTCTCTTTCTGCCGTGACCCAAGGCTCCACTCGGATTGGTTACCGCATCTCGCACATGGGTTGCTCACGTTGCCCAGAGTGCGCGAACGAGGACGCAAGAGTCGGGATTGAGTATAGCCATGCAACTGTAACTGCATATCCAGCGCAACGACTATACCCCATTTGCACTCCTATACTGCAAACATACTGTTGTGATATTGTTAAGCATATGAAATTATAGTAAGTTGGATTTTCATAGATCTTCCCATAAAAAGTTCAACAGATGCAGAGATACCAAGGAGGTTTTTTCCCATTTTGACGCCTTTTTTAATATAAAACCCACCGAAAAGGAGGAAAGCGGCAACTCCACCAGTCACATACATGTCAAAAGTAGGAATTTTAAAAATTAAAAACAATAAACAACCAATTTCAAAACAACAAAATTCTTTGTACCAGATCTTTTTCAATGGAAGCAGCTCACGTAAGGTGGACAATAAAAATACAAAGCACTATGATAACAAGACATTACACAACATTTTGGTGAGCTTTATATCACATTTAAGTAAAAATAAGCCTATATTTGCCAAGCTGGCAAAGAAAAGAAAATGTGTATTTTTTGTTGTTTGCTAAAAGACTTGCCAAATATACATATAAGTCAAAATTATGGGCATTTATACTTCTCCCTTTCATTTTTTCATACAGTTCATGCTTCCTTCTGACTTTTACAAAATGCAGGGATACCACACTTATTTCTGTACAATATGATCGTAATGGCCATTTCACAGCCGGAACAAACAGAATACGTTTGAAATATACTTTAACATATCATCAGGAACATTCTAAAGAATAAGTAAACAAAAAAGTTTATTCCAAACGTTCAGAATGAATAAAGAAATGCAGCCAATGTATTTTCAATTCGAAAGTAAAGAAAAACATCCCACGAAAATGTTTGCCATTGTAGAACAATAAGTGTATATTTGCAAACTAATGCTAAGAATGGAGTGTCATATCTTAAAAGGTCAAACTGCGTTGCTATTTTTTCTAACTCTTCCTTTTGTTTAGCGCTGTAACCGCTTAAGTTATATTTTTTAATTTATACATGTGAGTTATTTTCAATGAGCATTTTTTCATTTGCTCCTGAATTTTGGGTACATTTTCTTATAGTACCTCTCATTCTTTTTTATATTACATATATACACTCCGATGTTCGCTGTCGCCCCTCTGTTGGTAATAGTAAACCTCCGAGTGTATTCTGTCACGAAAACAGCTTCTCATAAATTTACAATTGCCGTTCGGAGTCGGCGTAAAACTGCCCTTCCCCTTTGTGTGACCAAACCAAGGCGCACGTCCCATATCGGAAGAGAAGCTAGGCCAAACACTAGCTGCATTTTTTTGTAAGCGAGCGACAAAAGAACGCTCAACTCGGGTAAAATTTCCTTTTAGCTACTTAAGCAACCCTGCTGGTAGCTGGCAAGAAACATGTGATTAGTTTAACGGGATTTAGACACAAAAAACAATAGAAATTAGTAATTCTGCGAGGTATTTGCGTAATATATATACTTATTTAAAATATAAATCATGTATATACAAAAACAAAAATTTCCCTCTCTACTTTCCCATTAACAATTCACAATAGAGCAGTTTTTTCACTTAAGAACACTACTCTTCAGGTCGCGTATGTTTTAATCGACCTGGCTGAACTCGGATAAATAGCCGAGCTTGTGTTGTTGCTTTACGTGTATTTCGTCATTTAAGCGAGTGTTCTTTTGTAGCTCGGTTGCAAAGGAATGGACCTACCATTTATACAAAAATTTCGATACTTAGACATAAGAAGAGATAATTAAGTTAAAAAGAGAATGTTTGAATTATGACAAGTTTTACTCTCTCCTATAAAACTTAGGCAACCTCACATACAAGGTTTTGCATTTTCTTGATGCGCGGTTTTGTTTTTTAAATGATGATATGTAAAAGTATTGCATACATATTTTGGTGCCTTTTCAAGTATAAAATATATTGGGATACGAAAGAAAACGGCATCCCTATGATTTCAACTTATGCCAAACGTTTCTAATATGAAAGATAAAAAACGTAAACAAAAAACTGTTTATCCACAAAGATATTTGAATGGAAACATTGCACATTTGAAAAAAATAGCAAACCGCAAGGCTTTATTGCCAGTAGGTTCTTTTTAAAGCATATTAAAAAAATAAGCTTCTAGTTTCGAAGTTAGCATAAAATTAAATTTTTTTGTTAGTTTAAAAAAAAATACTTGCCAAGTATATAAGTCAAAATTGTTAAATATATATCGCTTTCATCATTTATCGTTTGAATAACTCAGTGAGAGGGGAGACCAGTATTTGCATGTATGTATTTATATAAAAAAAAATATTTGTTGGTTCAAAAATGGTGCCTTGCCTTGTGCCAATGGTAAAGTTCGTTTACCACCTCTGCATGGTTGTAAGCCATGTAAGAGTCCGCAAATACTTTGAAGTGCCATCTAATCAAAACTTAAGAAAGTTCAATTACATGGCAGTTGAGAAGTGCATGTGCAAAAATTTCATAAATTGCATAAAGGAAATTTTTGCACATGCAGCAGTATTTAGCATGTATTTAGGCGCCTGGTGTTAGCAGACGCGCCTAAACATCGTTATATCTCACACTATTTATAGTTTTCCAACACTATATTGAAGTAAATGAGCGAAATGTCCAGCCCGTGAAGACGGAAAACCCCTGATCCTTTTAAAAATGTATGCCGAGATAAGCTTTTTGTTTTTTTACTTGTAAAATTGTATCCCAAGATTAGAAGTAGCCTTTTCGTGTCCATAACTAATTATTGTTAATAAATCATATAATACTTAAACAATATCAAAACTAGAAATTTTCAATAATTTGAAGCTTTGCGGATTTAAATGTACGAGTAACTAGTCGATCGAATAAAAGATAAACTTTCCTGAATGAACTACTTTTTCATTACAACGCCAACGGTTAGATAAGGAATTTGCTTTTGCACAACTGATATTGAGTAACTTCATGCAGTGAAACCCCGAACTAGTCAGGAAAAATACTAGTTAACTGCTAGAATTTCCTGACTGAAACCGAACTAGTTCGAAAATTACCAGACTTGTACTAAGTACAAAACGATTTATTCATGCCCTGTTTTATTTGACTTCGACAGTTTAATACAATAGACTACACAAAATATTATAACTTTTATTTGGGTATATTGTAAACCGTTAAAGCGAGTATATACTAGAGGTTTACGCCGACAGGCTTTGCTGCGGCGGCGTAGTCAACTTCAAAAATATTCGGCGGCGGCGGCGACGCCGGCGCGTCTGGAAACGCCGGCGCTACTGCTCATAAGGTAGATTTCAAAGAGCCATGAGGCTACTAATCTTATCATTTCAACTCGCCAGCGTTAGGCATTCGCCATGTCAATTATTCTGGTAGGTCTGCTTTTTTTCCAAAAGTTTAACCCATCAACTCGAACCAGAACGGGCCTTTTAGACCCACTGTTGAAAAAATAGCTTATAGATGGTTAACATTTCCACTAAAATATGAAGCGCCAAATTTTTCTAAGGAGAACCGAATGTAATGAAAAATAATACTAATGTTTACCATAACCAAGTATAGAAAACATTGCGATGCGAGGGAACAAAACCTTCCTGGGGTTTGACCACCACTAAGGAATGCTAACGTAATTTTCACACAGCCACCTAGTACTTGTATACGTATGTGGGACCCCAGAATAAAATAACTTACGAATGTAAATATTGACGAAAATGTGTTTAAAATATTAAAAAAATACATAGAAAAATCAACTTGTCTTTGTTTTATCTCCAATAATTGAGGAGTTAGATGAAAAGAGGCCGCTTCTATTAAAACTGCTTTCTGAGATATTGGCGTTAAAGTTTTTGATGTGCTATAACTTTCTTGTTGTTGTAGTAGGTGTATATAAAAGTAGTATTGTTGTAGTATTGAAAATAATTGTCTACTGCGGAAAAAAATCGTTAGATTACCAGTATTCAACCATAATTTAATTGTAATAAACGCTTTCGGCGAAAAATATGTTACCTATGTTTTTTCTGAGTTGCGCTATTTTTGGAAAAATAAATGAGATCATATTCTTGTCTAGTGGCCCAAATTATGCGAAAAAAAAAACTAATTTAAAAATGTAGTTTTCATTTCGTAAAATTGTGTTTTTATACAAGTAGTATTTAGCATGATAAAAATATAGTAAGGTAGAACCGCTGAGAGTCACTTTTAAAATTCTTGACGTTTCCAAACAATTTAATTTTTAAATTTACTCACACACACATTTTCATTTTCAATCTCAAGCAACAACAATTTCGAACAATTTCAATTTTTTATTTTCACTTTTATATGATTTTAAAATGTTGGCAAACTTCAAAAAAAATCATGGCAAATTGAGAGAACGGTTCTACCTTGCTATGTTTTTATCATGGTATTTAGTTCCTTCAAACGATGTTTTTCATGTACACACATCATGAAAATTTTGTACAAAATTCCTTAGGCGCCGAACGCCGCCGCCGCCTCCGCCGCGCCGATATTTTCGTAACTCGGCGGCGGCGCGTAAGGAATGACAAACGCAATTACATATACCATACCTGTTAAATAATGATAGATATTCATAATGATTATTAATTAAAGCATGTTTTTTTGAATATCCGTTTAATGATTAAATACCAATAATAGCGCCTTTTTAATGATTAATAATTAATTACTTAACCAACTTTTTTTAATTAATTCGTTAATTTTAATTATCTCATTATTTTGTTATTTTTGACAATTTTCAATTATTTTGATTTTTTTAATTACACAATTAATATAATTATTTGATTAATTTCAATTATCAATCAACAAGCCAAAGTATAGACACAAATTAAGAATATTTAATAACTGCTCGAATTATGTATTTATTTTATTCTTATCCAAATATCAAATACTTTTAAAAAATTTTAAAAAGTAAGGACTGAAATGTGAAAAGTTAATGAATTTAATTTATTTTTATGAAAACTTTTATTTTTATTTTAGTTCACTCAAAAATGAACTGAAGTATTCGTTTTATTTTTAACTAAAATGCTTTCTTTTCCATATTCAATATTATTAAAAAAGATAAAAATATATATAATATTGTACCTGAAAGCTTTTACTTTTAATATCATTTAATGGAAAATGCATTTAAATTTAAGTTCGAATGTCTGAAATATTTATGTATTTATTTTTCCTTTTAATTAATATCTACTTAAAAAAATTAACACTAGATGTTGGCAAATCTAAGGCTGCTAAATAAAAATGCGTACTGTATTAAAGTGTACTTAATCAAAAGTTTTTTATTATATATTCATGAATTTATTTTATTTTTTGACCTCCAAAGTAGTGGTTTTGGTCTATAATTGGACTAGTATTTTTCTGTCTATTTTGAACTAGTATGAAACTGGTATATTTCTGACCGAAATCTGACAATTGCCATCACGTAGGACATCCCCATGTTAAAAATACCAGTTGATTGCATGGAAAAGAGATAGTTGGCTGACTAGTTGGCCATGCGGTTCATACTAGTTGTGGGTAGTTTACAACTAGTATATTTGACTACAGGGTTTCTTCCTATATGTGTATGTATGTGTGTACAAATCTTCAAAAGAGGCACAACTAATTTAGGTAGATTTTTTGCGTAAGTCAATTCGTTGGATTTATCTCCAATTAATGTAAATATTTTTCCTTAATTTGATTTCATTTTATTTATTAAGAGAAAGACAATAAAATCAAAGATCTTTTATAGTACAAAGCAGTGATGATTATATTCTCTAACTAGATAAGTACTGTTATATCAGTTTTTGTATTAATTGCATTGATTGTGCACGATCCACAAGCAGCAATACGTATTTCCGGATCTGATTTTTGAGTTGTGCCTACTTTTAAGGGGGTTTGCGAAATGTGCATAGATATGTTCGTAATTATTTTTGGTGTTCTGAGCGCATTTACATGTCAAAATTTAAATACACATATGTCCATACTATGCACATATGTATGTATGCTTGTATTCATGTAGCAGCGATATAATTTCTGCACTTCAATGGTAAACTTGTATTTTTTAAATAAATTTATTTTAAGTTATTGTACGTGCAAGAGCAAGGTGCATATTAGTATTGCGAAGAGGATTTATGACACTATGCTAAGACGTATGTATATGTAAAACTACAAAGAGTGCTGGCAATGCAGATAGCCCCATTCCGTCCCGTTCAACATGAATGAATTAAGAAGGGAGTGAAGCAAAGTGAGCAATAACGACAATCGGCAATTGCAGGAGCAGAGCGAAATCTACACAAAAGCAAGATTAAAACCCCCCTGTACACGAGCGTCAGCATCCAGCACCGGGAAAGGTGTTGCCACAACAAATTTTTATTTTTTACCAAAATCACCAGAAAATGTTATCAAATTCAACAAAAAATTACGAAACTTATTTTAAGTGAGAACTGTACATACATATGTATATTCGAAGACACCAAGCTTTGCAGGCAATCAGCACTCAATTCAGCTATAATTTTTATATCTGCGTGAATGCTGAATGTCAAAACACCAGAAAAGCTTGGTTCAAAACTAAGTGTGGCCGAAGAAACAAATTTGTCGTTTGCGCGTCGTTTTAGGAACATGGTGCCGTCTTATGGCTTAAAATTCTATATTATGCATTTGGATATACATTTCCGTACATATGTACAAAGCTCAGGTCACAAAATAATTGAAGGCATCGATCATTCACATTGTCATATATACAGTTCATTGCAACAGAGGATTGGAGCGGCAGTCCAGAGTAGAACTCACTTATAATCAGGGTCCTTTGTGATACCGCATGAGATTTGAGGTCATCGAGATCGTTGAAGAAATGGCTGCCAAGAGCTTTTGCTATCCGCTTTGACGGGCAGTGACAGAGAAAGCTTCCGACTCACGAATAGACGAAAGGAAGCCCCCACTGAGTTCCGTAGATTTTTGAACGCGAACATATATATTTACATAGAATTCTACTCATATGGTGGCTGGGCTATACCGGAATATTGATGGCGATTGCAAATCTGGCGAACTGGCAAAACCTTCCGGGAAAGGACACAGTAGACATAGCAATAGCAAATTTCATGCAGTTTGTTAAAGATCACACTATTCTAGTAGTGACCAAGAAACGCTGGAACAACTTTTCGCCTTGCGAAACTTTCATGATAACCTGGTATTGCTATAAAAGGACACGCTTACGGGCGACTTCTTAATGTGGAATCAGAACCTGTATTGACCTATGTGACATGTAGGACCGAATTGAAAAAGTTACCAAATTAAACACTAAATTACAAATTTTGATAAAAAAAAATTACCAGAGCGGCAACTCTGACCGCGAACCGCCTGAGTTGCTGTCCAAATCGGCCATGGGAATATTTGTTTCTGTGCTACGCGTACGTTCCATTTAATTTGCATGAAACGTGCGGCACCATAACGTGCATGCGGTGGTACTGATCTTGCGCAGCTAACACACTCAAACGCATGGGATGTATGCATGTATTCATGTCCACATTGATTGCTCTTATGGTCGTATGGGGATTGTTGGATGCAAGAAACTCGTCTGCTTGGGCTTATGTTTGGGCGGGAACTCGCGGCCAATGGAACGGCTGACGTTGTTTGTTGCTTTGTTGCATTTTCTCTGCTACTCGGCGAGTGGAGTACGATGAGGCCACTGAAAGCACGAAAGCCTATTCATTTGTAAGTGGATGTTCAGGTGTGTGCCTGTTTGTACGAGTGTGCTGCGTTCTTGTGTCTTACGAAAGCCTATCATTAGTATTATGACGAATATTATTCTTATACTTACATTTATTTTGTATGTTAATACGAACTTGTACATTCATTCATACATATCAATATCTACTATACATATGTATGTCTGTATGTATGTATATCCCTGCAATTACGACTGTGCCATATGCATAGTCTGTATGTATGTATGTATATTTGTAGCAATTTCACAGCCTTCTATATATGCATTCATATTTTTAGAATCAACTACAAGTCCACTGGCAATACAGAATATTTAATTGGATCAAATTATAATTATTGAAAAAGATATGTACGTAGGGTGACCAGACGTCCTGACTTATCAGGACATGTCCTGATTTCAGGGTCAAATTACAGTGTCCTGACTGATTTTTACAAATAGCCCTGTACACTAGGTGCTATTCAATATATATTTTTGCTAATACATAATTCAAACTAATTCGTTTATTGACTATCAACTGTGCCTAAAGCAGAAACTTATTTTATGCAGACAAAACTCTTTGCCACGCTATTCGGCTCCCAGTACGGCATAGCTAAACCAATTACCCCAGAAAAATTAATTTATTTCTACTTATGTAGCAACTAACTTCAAATTGATGTATAATCGCCTAGCAGCCTCATGTTAAAGTCAACAGTTCGTTCCAAGGAAGAAAGTCAGATCTTCAACTTGTTGTGGTGGGTAAAAAATTGGTTGAACATCGACATTTAAACTGGTTTCTTTCCGTACTGAGCACTGATCAGCTGCGAGTGTGTTCGATTAAGACTTTGATGTTTTCAGAATATCACTAGATAAGGGTAAAAATTCCCGTACCGGCCTAAAACTTTATTTGGCTAACTATTGTACAACTCCACCAAATCATAGTGTTAGTGAATCTCTTTCTAATCTGTGAAGAGGGCTAGTACGACGGGCTGTCAAGATGCAGGAGATTCGAAATTTTCATGTTTACCGTGCGCAGGAATATTCAAATTTTTTTAACTTTTACTAGAGGGGCTCAAAATAAGGTTTCCACGTCCGCTTTAGAAAGCATTTTTGATAAGCTTACCGATAAAAATATTATTTTGAGTAAAAAAAATATTTAGTCAAAGAATTTTGAGTTTTATTGAGTTTTAAGAAAATGTTTGTGTTTTTCTCCCAATCGGTAGATTTTAATTTGTTTTGAAGTACCATGGAACGAAAGCTTGTCCTTTTATCTAATAACAAAATGTCCGAAAATGACAACGAAATAATGGGCAGTTGTACATAAGGTTTTTTTTTGGGGGTTCCGGTACTGCGCATCATATCGCTGCAGCGTGCACAGTTTCGGTTGAAACCGAAATTATGTCTAAATGCACAGTTTCCATACGCGCGATTTCGGTGCCCCGAAGGTGTTTATCGAACGTATTGTTTATGTTAAGCTCTTTACTTTCAGATATTACTACGCTCAAACACAGAACGTTTGAAAAATCTCAAATTTCGACCTTGCGAGTATCCCGATTTTTCCCTCGATTCATGTGGTCACCCTATATTGATACAACTTATTCCACCAATCAGTTCACTGACGTTTTCACTTAATTAGCGGTGGAAAATGCGGGTTCGTTACTTAAAAACTGCGGATGGTTTAACCTTTTTTTCTCAGTGACAGTGACCCTTTTTTCTAGATATTTAGCATTGATAGAAAATCGGCGACCAGATAATTTAGCCAATCTCTGGAGCCCAGCGTAGTGCCTTATCATAACACCTTACAACCTTAACAAATTTGATCTTAATACTTTTGTTACTTATATTTTCTGAAATACGAATAATTTTTCTCTGCTATGTAGAACATCTCGACGTCGAACTTTCTTCGTGTTGTTATAACTATAATTAACTTCAGCTTATACGGCGTTTCCACGTTTCGTAATTCGCTCTCTCATTCGTAATTCGCTCTCCCATTCGTCATTCGCCTTGTCAATTACCTTCCGAATCACGTTATTCGCCATACAAAAATTTGAGAGCGAATTACCTCATTTGTAGGTAATTCAGATCGAATTACCATGCGAATGACGAACGAATCGGTAATAAAGAATTCTTTATATAAATTAGAATTGTTGATGATAGCTTAAATTTTAGCACCATCTTCGATATTTGCAGTCCACAAAAATAATAATAACTAGCGAAGAACAAGAACAGAACTAGAGCTGCCAAACGAATTACTAATGTGTGTCGTGGAAACAGGGTGATTCACGAATTACTTAGAGAGCGAATTACTAATCGTGGAAACATCGTATTAGGTTTTCAATACTCATCGATTTGCCAGCTTTGCTCATAAGATATGTTGCCTTTGATAGCATTTCCTATCCGCTGCATATTGGATAGGGAACTATATCGGTTGGGTAGATTCGGAGATTTTGCACAAAACATACAACGCACTTCCAAAATTGTATAGCCTGGCAGTACAACACAATGTCAATATAAAAAATATTGCTCTTTGGGAGCCTCAGAGTACGCCCTTAGTAGATCATACTTTAATAATACAGTTTCAGAGATAAAGAGCGAGACATTGGAAACTGTTGACCATATGCACATACATGTGTATCTCTCATTAGCTGTTCTGTGTGATACGGTCCTAATACGAGGATGAATTGTTTCTACTCCACTGGGTAGGCCGAAGATACGTTGATTAAAAACCAGTTTGTTTCTTTAAATGCCACAGTGTCTTGTTATCCAAATATGTTTAAGCTTGTTTCTTTTCGAGATGGAATTCTGAATCAACCCGCATTTTTGGGTAAATTACACAGTGCAATAATATTTTTGGGGACGGAATGATTCCAACTTAGTATAAAGACCTTAACCATGCAGTAAAAACTCCAAATCTTTTTCATTCTCAGATCCAATTTTATGGCCATATTAAGTTTGCAATTTTTTAAGAGTTGTTAGAACACATTGGGTACATGCGTACCGAGCCCTAACCGTCAATAAGATGTAAGCGACATATTTTTCAAAATTAAATTTTTTATGCAGAAATGCTCTAGCAACATTTCGGCATCAAAAATAAAAGTTTGAAAAAAATGTCGCTTACATATTTTTGGACCATTAACCCATTAACTCTCCTACGAAAGGGTCGCTTTGACCTTCTTTTTGAAAAATCTAAATAAAATGGCATTTGTGAGGTCGGTAGAGGGTTGAAACGTTCGCAAAAATTATTTCCCGGAAAATTTCACTGGGCGTATTCTAAGCCTAAATCTTTATACAAAGAAATAAAGAAAGAATATTTTTTTGCTTAATGTGTCCCGCATTTTCTTTTATGGGGCAAAATTCCAGGACGTACCAGGAAAAACAATTTAAGGCAGCATTTTGTTCAAACTCCACCACGTTGTGGCTATGGTTGCTGGTAACCAATGTGTAAAATAATTGTTTTCCTACCCCAGCTTTTGTCAGCCCTTTTTCCTAGAGCCATGTATTTTACCTAACAGCATGTAGTAAGATTAAAAAAAAAAAAATTATTATAGAGAAATGGCAACTCTATCAAAAAAGTATATGAAATAAAGTATGTATTTTCAAAAACCTATGCTGGGAGTGCGTAAGCCTTCCATTTGATACCCATATTATGGTATTAAATAAGCTTAAATTTTTAATAATCATTGTTCTCGTTTTTAGAAAAATACGTGCCACTTTGATTTTAATATTCTTCAGATCTGCGGGTGGCTGGAGGAAAAAAATTTTGGGAAACCCTATTGTATATTCATGCATAGCAGGACGTGTTGAGCTCATATCCAAAAATGTTGGCTATTTCATAAAGCTCCGCTAACGGTTAATTGAATTAAGTAAATGGTGAAAACAATGCCATCAAAAAAGTTCAACTTTTTTTTTGTAGTTGCACCCAAGTCAATTGTATTTCTTATTTCTATTCCCCAACTTAAATTGCGAATTCACACATCAGCTATAAACAAATTGAGATATTTACTCGCAGACTGCAAATTACCACTTACATTCATTAACTGTTGCATTCCAATTGTTGGTTTTGTAACACGTTTATTGTATTGTATGGCTTAGTAGGATGAAATTCAGTTAAGAGCTGCAGTACGATAGCTACCACAAAATGACGATTCGTCAAATATACCAAGCCTGTGGTTGAACAGTGAAACCAACTATATATGAACAGATACACTAATGCACATACATACATATTTTCGTTGTATTGGAGGAAGGTGCATAGCGAAATAAGAGGGAAATTCACAAAGTACAAAATAATAATAACACTTGCAGGCAAGACAAGTATTGTGAATTATGAAAAGAATAAATGTGATAAGCGATGGGTTGGCAGAGTAAATCAAAAGAACTGGAAAGGGTCTAGGCCACACGACGCAAGAGTTGGTTTGACAAAAGTTGGCATTGCATCAGGAAGGCGAATAAGAAAGAAAGGTAATTAAATAACTTATTTAACTAAAAATAGCAATCATTATTCAACAGCTGCATGCATTTGAGTCCACTGGCGGCATGCATGTAAGTCTACCTGCTTTGCCGCATGGGCAAAAATAAAAGAGCTTTGATATTTTTTTTCACCGCTCCGCCCTCTTGGCAGGAAAGTTAAGTGGCCGAGTGCTTGGAGGTACACATTACCATCCCAGTAGGACCCGGGTCCGATTTCTTTCCCAACCACGATCAAAGGAGTTTTTTTCTGACAACGGTTGCACCTCGAGTGTAATTTTTCCATGACAAAACTGCTCATAAAAAACCACTTGCCTTTCGGCGGCAGCATAAAACTGTGGTACCCTCAGTTTGTGAGTACACATCAAGGCGCATGCCACAAATTGGCGCAGAAGTTCGGCCAAACACTTACACAATGTACCCCGAGGCTTCCCGGAGTGCTGTATTTTTTTTTTTTTGAGTCGCCCACTGCGTCTTACTAGTTCCAGCCAATCGAACAGGCACAGCATAGTTTTGAACCGGTTGGCCAATTTCCAAAAAAAGTTTCTTTGGCTTTGCTTGCTATCGACGAGCTATTTAAGGATTTTTTTTACACTATACTTTATTAGCAATTGTGGCTACAAAACCGACTTCAATTCTCATGTATAATTTGAGATTATCGTTAATTTCTCATGATCCAAAGATTGGATTTAAACTAAATTAGTATGTGAGCACTACCTCACTTTTCCTTAAAGCAAAAAGACTTTTTCAAATCGCTTAACGTGATACCAAGTTATGCGGTAACATAGTACATAAAAAAAACTATTCCGACGAATTGATAGCCTTCTCCTTTTTGTGAAGTCGGTTAAAAATTCAATGCACTGTAGAATAAAAATGTTGGTACCAAATAAAAGAGATAATTCTGTAGAATAAAAACAGTTAATATTTTTGTGCATTGTGCCGTTTGGTAACGGATAATGTCATTTTAAAATTTTTTCCTTGAATATCCTTGAACATTTTGAATATTTATTTTTGAGAAAATTATATGTTAAGGACTTAATATACACACGACCGCATGCACGAATTTCGTCCTTCCTACATTGATTAGCTTAGAAAATGAAATAAACTATAAGCGCAGTTTCAATACCTATCCTGGTAAATCAAAAAACGTTAATTTCTTTAATTTTTTACATATATTACATACATTTCACCGATTTCTTAAAATAATTTTTTTAATTAATCATACTTTTGAAATTGCATAGTCCTTTTAAAAAAGTCCTGACATCACACAGTGCGGCCGAAATCCATATTTTGTTAAAAAAAAAAAAACAGAAAAAATACCATTATATTTCTACTTAAAAAAAATATCTGTTACAGTTACTTCTAAAAAAATGTCGGTTCCAGGCGTAGATCCTTTTTGGTTTAGTAGGATTTCCTTTACTCAAAGTTTCCTTTACTTAAGTTTAATGTTGTGCTTGGGCGAAAATATAGAGGGCACTTGGGGTACAGACCGTAACTGTGAGCGCTTTTCAAAGGATCCCTTTAGCCAACTTAACGATGAAAAACCAAATCTAGAAACTGTTTCTTCAATTTCGACCGCTTTTTTGGATTTCGGAAGCACTGCGCGTCAGAGTGAAAAACTAAAAACGCAGTTACTATATCTCTCCCATAATTAGTAAGTGTATTGATTGTTTGGTGTGTTTTGAAATTTTTTGTTTTTGTCGCACGGCATAATATACATATGTATTTCGATAAAAGTCGGCAAAAAAATAAATACATAAGTAGTACTTAAATAATGGGAGCTGAAGGAGGGGCGGCTAGTACTATATGTCTTTGGGCGAACAAGAGTGCAAGTCCGCCACTGCATAGAAGGGAAACTGATATTTATATCGAGCCGTCTTACACAAAAAGGTCACATCTCACTTTGAGCGCTTATTGCACTCCTCCTCAATTCTGTACGGAAGTTTACTATTTTTGCCACTAATGAAAACTTCTAAAATCACATAAGTTGGTATTTCATATGCCCACTCACTCAGCAGTTTGAATAGCCATATCTATGAATAAGTATGCAATTATGTATATTTTCACATATGTACATACATACATACTACTTATACGTGAATGGATGCAAATCGGAAAAATAAATTGCAAGATTTTAGATAAATATTTATATGCTTGCAAGTATGTACATATACATACATACATAAAAATAAATGTATAAAAATGTGCTGAAATGCTTGAAAGCGTAAGCGTAAGACAAACAAAAGGAAAACGGAAAATGTCTTTGACACGCAGCTTTGCTTTTGCATTTAACAGTTTGTAGTTTTTCTTAGTAAATGTTCAAGAGCCAAAACTAATTATAATTGACAGGCAATATCTGTCGAATAGTTACAAAGTTGGCTAGTGGAATTGGCAAAATAGCAGCGTATTATTGTGGTGAATGTACTAAGTGTATATATGTATGTACTCATGCATGCATATGCACCAACTATTTTAGAAACATACACTTATATTTTCGCCAATATATACTTATTTATGTACCAACGCGTCTACATATGTACATATGCACACTATGTATGCCCATTCAAATTGCAACAGCAACGAATGCAAAAACACGGGAGACAATAATTTGCAACCTGGCTAAGCGGCAATGGTAACAATTATTTATTTCTGCAGAGTAATTAGTTAAGCTGCAATAACAATAGCAGCAGTAGACGTAAACTTCTGTGCCAGTAGATAAAAAGTTGCAAAAACAAAAATTTTTTTTCTAATTACCCTGCAAAGTGCGCTCATACAGAAATTGGCACTTCCAATCGAAGAAGTTTTAAAACTCGGACCTTATAGCTCATGCTGCATACTCATATGTGACCTGGTCTACGAAAAGGGAGCTTACGTGCGAAAACTAGTTTTCTGTGAAAAAGCTGTTAAAAGTAAGCAACTCGTTTCGTCAGTTTCTCATTATCTCGTTAATTGTTCTCCGCGCCGGACGTCCAGTAAGTGTTGTTGTTGGTCGGAATATTATTATAGTTCATCGTGTAAGTTGCTAGTGTGGAACATTTAAAAAAGTAACACTGAAGAAGTGACGTTTACTGTTTCTGTTGATTATCGTCTTCGCATTTCGCATGAAATGAAACATGAGTGTTGATGAGGAGTTCAGTGCCGTATACGGACAATATTTCCATGAAAAGGATGATGAAAACTATGAAGAGAGCGATGATGATGAAGACGAAGTATGTCCATCCATGGCAGAAGATGATACCGAACAAACTTTTGTTAAG
>NW_016157128.1:501431-538897 GCF_001687245.7 Rhagoletis zephyria | reverse complement strand
CACTTCTAAGCAAGTTAGGATTTTCTGCTTTTCACCACGTGAAAAAGCATCTCATCTTCCATCCGAATCAACCAAAAAGTGAAAATTGATTTTTTGACACCTAAGCCCCCTTTCCGTAGACCAGGTCACATATGGTAAATAATTGCAAGCAATGATCAAAACGAGTGCACACATAATGTACAGATAGTAATATTGAGTCAACCACCAAAGGGCTACAGTCGATGGGCAACTTCATATTTGGGCGTATTCATAGTTAAATATATGTAAGTATGTGTATGTGTGCACTAAGGCTAGGGATTCTATACAGATTCTTTGACTATCCGGATAATCCGGATATTCGTAAAAAGCCGAACAGTGTTTTAGTATTCAGCTATATGAATAACGCATAGAAAGCTGCGTATCCGGATAGTCGAACCCAAAAGTTAACAAAAAATAGCAAATGTTTGTGTATTAATGAATTTTTCTATTATTTATTAGAATATCCTAATATCCGTATAACCAAATGAACGGATACTAACCGGACACCCGTGAAACGAAATGAACTAATATTAACTGGCTGTTAGAACTTTTTGGGTCCAAATGCTTGGTTCACGGACGTGTCAACGATGAGGGACCGAACAGGTGCGGGTGGTTATGGACCAGCCACTAGAATTTCTATTGCAGTGGGTATAACTATGGCTCACAGCCTTTCAGGCCGAGGTGCTAGAAATCTAGACCTGCGCCAGATTAAACCTTGAACAGGGTTTGAAATGCGCCTTTATATGTAGTTATCTTTTCAGGCAGCCATGGCCCTATCCAATAGCATGATCACTTCCAAGCTCGTCAATGAGTGAGAGATACCGGAACTCTTTGCTGGGTAAAATGTTTCAAAAGGAACGAGTTCGCCGGCGCATTGACTAGGGAAATCCCACTGACTGTCCTTATAAGGCAGAGGTTCCCAAATTTATTTTTCCCGTGGACCCATTTCAAAACTTTACTGGTTTCTCACTCCCATATGCGCATTTCTAACATATTCCCAAAGCTCATCAAAAAATGTGAAGATTAAATCTAACGATGTAATTTTGCATTGCCGGTGAGTTCCAAAACTAAATTCGGAGTGGCAAAAATAAAAATAAAATATTTTTCTTGTGTTCTATTTATTAAAATAATGTGATAACACACTTGCAAGTTTAAAAAAACAGAGCTCGTAAAGCCATGAAAGAACTATTTCGCTATGAGGAGTTATATTTTTTAAGAGCACTAGTTAAGCTCCTCACATGTTCGGCTCACTTATGAATGTGCATGTGATGTGTTTGTAAAATACATAGTTTATTTGTGTTGATGGCAGTGCACGGACTTCGAAAAAATTAATGTTGGTAGATTTAATATACAAAAATTGGTAGAAGTTGGTAGATTTTTACTCATTTAGGCTAAATGAAATCGAATTCAGGTAAGATGGTGTAACCAAAGCAGCTGGATTTTCGCCTTGGGGTTTTTTAATGTCAAAATGATGTATTTGTTGTAATTCTTATTGTCATTATGCCTAAAATTTGTTAGTGGCATTTTTGTTTTTGAACTTCTGCTGTCACCTTATTATATGAATTCGCCTTGGAATATATTGTATTTCCTTATAAAACAATAAAACATTCACCAAAAAAGATATAAATATGTAGTACATAAACGTGGACTCGTTTCGAATGAAACAAAATTACAGCTTTTTTCTCTTAAATACAATTTGAACTGAAAAAGAGAATTGGCTACCAAAAGCTGTAAAGAAAATTCCGATTCGATCACGGATGCCGTGCTTCTGACCCTGTTTTACAATATAACAAACAATTACTCTGCACTTCAAAATTTTTCAATTAAAATTAGTTTTGAAATGATTTATGTTTGCAGTTTCCCACAAAAAACGTATTGCAAATGAAAAATATTTTCATAAACAGGTGATAGAGATGCAATTTCACTTTTAAATTCGTTATGGTCAAAGTTAACTCTTCATATTTATTTTAGGTATGTTCCATGAAAAATACATATGTACACACTGTGTTCATTTAAATCTCTTTGCTTTCTTTCGGGAAAATATTGGTAGATTTTTAGCCTTTGTTGGTAAAAATGGTAGAAAATAAAATACAGCCAAAAAGTTGGCAGATCTACCAATAAAGTGGTAAAGTCCGTGCACTGGTTGATGGCATCATTTTTACTTTCATTGCTCTGAGTTTTAAAGTGATGCGAAAAATATTCGTCACTCGCATTTTTAAAACACAAAACTTGAAGCAACTAAACTGCAAAGCTTCTTACGCCAAACTACAAATTACGAAACTGATAAAAAAGAAAAGACCGAATCTAGATAAATCGATGATAAACAAACAAGCAAGCAAGAAGCTCAAGAAATGTTCCACGTGAAGTGACCAGTCAGCAGTCCCGTCTTCTCAGTGAGAGGAAAAAACTACATATGTATATAGATCTTCTGAGATTGAAGGCAAAATGAGTTTTGCCCAACGGGCATCCACTCTATGGCTCCCAGTCATTGCAGAGCGAAGTATCCACCCACTTTCTGATGGTGGCTTCGATGGTCGAAGTGGGGAGTGCTATAACTGGTTGCGGATCGAGAATTGCCTGGTTTAAGCCAATCGTTGCCAAACGGTCAGATGTCTCATTTCCAGGCACTCCCGAGTCGCCCGGCACCCAGAGTAAAGCAAGTTAGTTATCTTTACCAAAATAATTTAGTCGAGACTTGCATTGCTGAACTAGTTTGGAAGTACTTAGATAGAGGGATGGCCAATGCCTTAAGGGCAGCTTGGATGTACCAATTAGACAGGTAAACTTCTTACCCTCCACCTGGAAGACCAAAGCATATTCCCCAAGAGAGAGAGAGTGAAGCTTATCTTCATTAACTTCGAAAAATACTCCAGATCCTGACCCTGAGTCAGCTTTGGAGCCATCAGTGAAGATTCGACAATGTAGGAGTGCGGGCTCACTGCTGGAATTAAACGAGCATTCCCCCTCAGGGAACTCTCTCTCTTTAGAATCTCTTCAACAAAGGTAATGGTGGCGACTATCCTGTAGCATTGAAAATATCTGCTGAAATATCTGCCGGCGGCAATTTCCACATCGCCTCACTTAGTGTTATACCAACATCCTTCTTTTTAGTCTGCCGGTGGCTTTTAAGTCTTCCGCACGTATGATGACACAAAGTGACGGTAAGAACACCAGTACGTCAAGAGCACTGTGGCGTAAAAAAATTAAAATTAAAAAAATTTAAGTTAAATAAATAGGCTATTAAGCAAACATTTTTGTTCTTTACTATCGAAACCAGATACATTTTCGTGGACCCCACTTACAACTCCAGGACACCCATATTTTTTCGTGTCAACGTAGACCACTGTCAGAAAATAAAAGCAGAAGAGACACACTGAGAGAGAGATTTGTTTAGAAACGTAAAGGAGTTCGGCTTTATGACTAGGAAATCTTTTTAAGGTCTAATAGGAAAGGTGATCCTCTATGTTTTCACAAGAGTTTTCGCAAAGGCATATAAGAGATGACTGCGCTATAGGTATAGTAATTACGTAACAAGATTTTAACAACAAACGGATTGAAGTATGGCTCCGTACGCTGAAGATTACATAAATGAGGAACGCTTCTGATTACCATTCTTCTGGGTGTGGCCACAATTGGTTATTTTGCGTACGGTTCAAATCGCAGTTCATGACGTCCAGATATTTAAACCTACGCATACTCTGGGTAGCGACCAAATACCCGTTTTTCTCGGATGATACCCCTTTCTTTTGATTCAGGCCACGGTAAACGTATAAAATACTATGATTTAAGGGCATGCCTTACGACGTATACTGTAGCTGCGCCATAAAGGATCACAAATTTGGTGTTGGATAGACTCCATCGCCGAGTACTGTCGGCTCACCCCGGTGGACGAATGTCTAGCCACAATCCGCATCAAAACGGGATTCTTCAACGTCTCGCTCATCTGCGCCGATGTGCCGACGGAAGAGAAGGACGAGGCGTCCAAGGATCTCTGTGAGCGCTTGCAGCGTGCTTGGCGATTTCAATGCTAAGGTGGCCAAGGAAAAGATCTTTGGCGCCGCTGTCAGAAAATTCTCTGCCCAATCCACAAGAAAGGCGATCCCGATTTTCTCGTCTCGCTTTCTCGACCATATATTCGTCGATTTTAATTCCGCTTTCGAAAGCATGCAAAGAAGTTGCCTATATGTCGCTCCAACTCAATCAGAATTGGGAAGGACCTCTCAGAGCCGTTTTTTACCAAACGTGGTTGCAGACAAGGTTACTCTCTTTCATTTGATTTCTTTATAGACACCATAGACGATGTGTCTGACTCGCGAGTCATCTGTGTACGTGTTGACTTGCCTTTCAACTAAGCTCAGTTGAGTCATTCAGAGTCATGCCAGAGTCATGTCTATGTAACTAACACATAACCTCTCAATCACAATACTCTATAAGAGCGTACAATTGCTGCTGTACAAGGCTATGTCTATTCTGCTTTCTCGGAATCAGATAGAGGAGCAGAGCGAATGGTTCTGGCGGTGAACGAGGACAACACAAAGAATCTGCTGTCTTTAGACGAACAATCAGAGCATAAGCGTATTGGCACCCACGTTACTTTTGACAGCTACAAGTTTTAACAAGTAAGAAAGTCTAAGTTCGGGCAGAGCCGAACATTAAATACCCGGCGCAGGTACTAAGTATATGATTTTCACCTTTGCGAAAGCTACCACTACATGGTAAGCCGGTGTGTATCAATTTTGAGTAAATTAGCGTCCTTAAATTTCGAAATATTGAAGTTTCGAGCATTTCTGAAATTTGCCGTTATATGAAAAGTGGTCGTAATTTGAATTTGATTCCAATAATTTTCAACGTTTTGCTTCTATGTGGCAAGCACAATAACCATACCGAGTTTGGTACAAATTGGTAGAACGGTTACCGAGATACAAGTATGTGATCATAAGTGGGCGGTGCCACGCCCATTTTCCAAAATTTTATCATAAACGTATTTCTTGGTAAAGAATTGTTCCAAACATCAATTTTGAACAAATTAGCTTTAATATTTACTGATTTATCGAAGATTTCGTATTTCTCCAAATTACCGTTATATGGGAGGTAGGCGTGGTTATTCTTCGATTTTAAAAATTTTCGGCCATTTGGTATGCTGTAGCAAGGCTAACAACTGTGCCAAGTTTGGAAATAATTGGTGCAGCGGTTACCAAGATATGCACATGTATCCATAAGTGGGCGTGGCTTCGCCCATTTTCCAAAAATGTATATCATTCTTATTTTTTGTCTAAAAATTATTGCAAATATCAATTTTGAGTGAATAATCTTCAGTAGTTACTAAAATATCGCAGTTTTCGTATTTTTAAAAATTACCGTTATATGGGAGGTAGGCGTGGTTATTGTCCGATTTCGCCCATTTTCAATACCATCCGTCCTACGCCCGAAAGAAGTGCACATACCACGTTTCGTTAAGATATCTCAATTTTTACTCGAGTTATCGTGTGCACAGACGGACGGACGGACGGACGGACAGACAGTCACCGCTTAATCGATTTCTCTTTTCATTCTGATCATTTATGTATACATTTGTCTATATCTATCTCGATTCGTTTTGCCTGTTACAAACAACCGTTATGTGAACAAAGTTATAATACCCTTGTGCACAAGTGCGCTCGGGTATAAAAAGTAGTCGACTGCACGTCCACGTTCGACAAACAAAAATCGCACTCTCTGAGTCACTCATGATGCCCGTGCTGGTGCATGGCGCAGGAGCATGGATAATGAAAACATCTTATAGAGAAAGATGACTAGGGTAAGCACTGTGCCCCGAAGTTATCACAACACTGAATCCAGCACCATAGACTCTATGAATTTTAGAATGGTTCCCGGGGGCAGGGAGTGTATGTGCTCTTCACTTGGCCATATATATCCTAAGCACCTATCCCTTCTTCGTTAAACAGCCTTGAATTCCAGAGAAGGTGCACTGGTGTTTTTTTGCGGAGTTACAGAAGTGACATATGTCGCTTGACCAGATCCCCAGATTGAGCAAGTGGCCTCTAAGGCTGGAGTGCAATAAGGCCCGCGGAAATAACGCCCAATGGCTTTATTTTCCAAAAAGAGAATAGTAATAAAAAAGATGAAAGGTGACGCAATTTTCTAGTATTCAGTTGAAGAATTTGATGTATTTGTATATTTGTGTACACTTCTAAAAGGGTATGCTTTCTGAAAAAAAAAAATTATGCAGCAACAGCAACAGAGTTGACCATGCGGATATTAGCTAATAACACGAATAACTCCCAACGGCTTTTAATTATTGAAAAAGAAAAACAATTAGTTACTGACGCACCTTCTCAACTGCAATGTAATAGTTTCTTATGAATTTACATACATACCAACATACATATGTATACAGATAACTACATACATATGTATGTATATATCTAAGTGCATACGTGGTTAGCGAACGCTCGAGATATACTAAATAGTATTTATCCAAAGCAAAGTGTGCATCTCTGGTATACATATGTATGTATGCGTGTATTTCCAAATGCATATTTATGTACATATGTATGTATGCACAAAAAATGCTGACAAAACAATGGTTGCATTCAACACTGTTATTTTACAATTCGCTGCACACACTTTACAATAAACGCAACGCACATTTGCATTCAGGGTTAAATTTCATACTTTTAATTGCTGAAAAGGAAAAACGCATCTATGTTAAACAACAGCTATGAGCGTAAGGCAACAGCCACTCTTTAAGTAGAAGTACTACAACATATTGGCAGCGGTAATTAGCATGCAAAATGATTAACATACAATTAATTACTGCACAGACAAGAGCAGCGCAGCCACAGCAGGAGGTAAGTTGCGGGGGGAGTAATTGGGGCATTGAGTGAATGTGAATAATAAGCTACAAAAACACAAAGGCAAAAACAACATGTTGCACACTTTTAAGTAGCACTAGTTAGACATGTATGTATGTATGTAAATACATACACATTCGCCTATGTATTTACACATATTTTTACTATAAAAATTTACATGCCTTTCTATGTTTCATGGAATCAGGGGCTACTTTACAGCCACTTGTATGTATGTATGTATGTAGCCATTGGGGGAGGTGGCGTTGAACTCTTGAATTTCGCATCCAAAACACTTTCAAATAGCAGTAAATGTTAACAACGTAAGTTTTTACATATGTATGTATTTAAGTTGCAGTAAACACGAAGTTTTTCGTTTGATTTTTATTAAGCGAAAACCCCCCCCCGCGAAGTCTTGACGGGGCGGCAAAACGGTCTTTTGTTCTTCCCTAAAGGCTTAAACAGATGGCAGCGTTGATCAGGATTAACTCGGACTTAATCCGGATCAACTGCAGTTAATTCCCGAGTTGATTCGAATCAGCGCTGCCGTCTGTTTATGCTTTAAAACAGGAAAACAATACTAAAAACATTTTTTATATGAAATATTTACACAGCATTACGAATTGTTCAATTAAAAAATAAATTTAAAATAATTTTAATCGAAATGTAAAATTTTGATTCTATTATGGTACTATTTGAAACTTGCCGAATTTATCGTTTTCCATAAGAATAAAAACTTTAAGGGCCAGTTTCTTAAGTAGAATTTAAAATTGATCTGCCCTTAAACACAAATCTTTTTCTGAAAAAATGTGTTTGAAGTGATAGCCCCGTCAAGTTAGCTCAAAAATAGGGGCAAGCTTACAATAATTCGTATAAAGCTGAAAGTTGGTACCATTATGAATGGAATGTCAAAAGTCCCCATCGATCGCGAGTCTGAAAAAAAAATTATTCATCGCCCAGTGCATAATTTTGCAACTAGTTTTTAGCTAGTTCCGTTTTGGACAGTTTTTTTTATAAGAAAAAGTTTTTTAGATTCGAGTTTTGGATACTTCTTTTCGTTTTTTTCTTTTACAGATTCCATGTTTGTTACATATTTTATAAAAAAAATATTTATTGTAAGCGGCACGCAACAATTTAACTTAATTGAATAGGAAAACTCACAACTGCCTCCATCGCAATTTGAACTCGCGACCAACGATGCTTGAGTCGGAGGTCTTCTCGCCGAGCTGCTTTCGTATTGTGCGAGTAGTGAACATTTGCATCCGGTTCAGAGATAGTTCTGATACACGGTGGAGAGAATACAGAATGTGGGGTCGATCGCAACACCGCTAATCGGCTCTCAGTGAATTTGACAGAATCAGCTGTTTTGCTGACGTCACTGTCGAGATGACAGCAGTAGTGATGTGCTGAGTCCATACTTTCAAGTATTGATCGATATTCGGTACCGATTTAAAAAAGTATCAAATACACTCGATACTCGGTACCGAAACATTTAGATTCCGAATAAAAGCGCAAAGATATGGAAAAAATGGCTCAGGGGAGACTCGCCTATCAAAACCCGAATGTAGGTGCCAATAGAGCTTTTAATACTAATTCAAATGAAAGATGTACATATATCTGTCGGTTCGAGGCCAAAACACAGAGAAACTCTTACTTGTTTGAAGCATTTTTGTTCCAGCTGAATCGGACGATATCATTTTTGGAGGCAGATTCTATAACCAGTTAGCGACAATTTTCGAATCGGTATCGGTTTTGTTGACGTATGATATGAAATATTTTTACGCCAACAAGTGAGATATCGATTCGAAACCTGTCGCTTACTGGTTAGATCTCCCCCTTGAAAAGCTTCTTCATCCGTCAAAGCATTTCTCTTGAACCTTGAATCGACTAGGGTTAAAACTGATAAAATAATATTTCTCTGTTGCAATAAGTTCAAGTGTTTTAGGCTAAAACTTTTAGCCGATATCATATAAATTAGTAATGAAAGTTTTTTCTAAACCTGAAATGCATATAATGGCGAAGGTTTAATGTAAAGAATCGGTATCGGATACCGAAAGAGAAGTATTGGGTACCGAAATCGTTTTTAAGTATTGGGTACCGAGTATTGGGGACAATTCAGCACATCACTAATCGCCCTTGTTCTCGCCGCTCTCAGTTGTCAACTCTACGATGACGTCACGCTAAAATTACTCTCACGAATTCTGCTGCAATCGGCGCAATCATGTATTCTATCATTCTTGGTTCCGATATATGTAGTTCGGAACTAGCGCTTTGTCAGACTGTCTCTAAATTTTACTGCAGGGAACATACATACATACATATATACATACGTACATTCATATGTCTGTATGTAAAGTCTTGTTGAAAAGTGTGTGTATAATGGAAACGTATTGCAGAAGAAATTTCGCCATCAATTTTTCGCTATTTTTAACCGACTTCCAAAAAAGGAGGAGGTTATCAGCTCGTCGGAATATTTTTTTTTTTTATGTATGTTACCGCATAATTTTGGACCCCGTCAACCGATAATTCTTTTTGCATCGGAAAGATAGTGTCTCAGAGGTGGTCCCATACTAATCTGGTTAAGATCCGATCAGTGGATCATGAGATATATATATATATATATTTTATATATGAGAATTGAAGTCGATTTTTTTTTGCTAAAAATTACTTGTTACAGCGTTGAATTGTAGAAAAAATTTGAATAAAAATGTCACAAGGTGAGTTTACAAAAATTCATGACATCTGGTATTTTGGGGTTAAGTAGAAAGAAACAGAGAGTGATCATAAACAAATGTTTCCTCATTGCCAAACTATGTATGTATGTATGTAAGTTAGCACTTATACTATATATACACAAACATACATACACTAGATGTATGTATGTATCTATGCAGAGGTAAAAATGAAATCATTTCCCTTTCTGACGTTTATTTTCTCATGTGTATACATTATGGATATAATTTTTTTAGATTTTAACGATCCCGGGTTTTTCGGTATCTCGTTATTACAATTCCGGGATCTCGGAATATTAATTATTTTTCAACAACTCACCATGAAAAAATTACATCAATATTGTTTCAGTAGCTCTCCTTCCATATAATAAATGATAAATAAATGGGTTTGTAACCTACTTAGTAATTAAATTTGTGCACATTTAATAATACTTTAGCGTGTACATATCTGATAAAGTAACTTACCAAAAAAACGTAAGCGTATGTATTTTGTGGTTGAAGGAAGTTCATAACACTAGTGGCAGAAATAAAGAAACGCCTTATTTCAAACAGTTTTGTTTATATTTATTTTATTTATTTAATTTTTAATTTTTCTTATAAAAGTCTACCTCAATTTACATATAGATAACTGCATATAAATGCGCATTTCAAAATTTGTACAAAAATTATAAAAATGCAAAAAATATTAAAAAATATTTCAAATTTTTTACTCAGAATTTTTTGAAAAATTTTAACAACGCAGTTTCATAGCCCATTAAGTTAAATAAAGTGCAAGTTTTAAGCAGCTACAAAATACCGTTGATTTTTGGGCATTTTTTTACGATGCTGGGCATGTCCTTCCATATAAACATACTTTGTATGGAAGAAAATGCGTGACAGAGCCAGCAAAAAAAAAATATACAAAATGAGGAGTATTTTAAGCCACTTGAAACTTTCACTTTATCCTACTATATACCATCCTTCCCTACGATATACTATATCGTACTACTACCATACTTTTATCCTACTATAATTTAATGGGCTATAATATTGCGTACCTAAAATGTTTCTAAAAATTCGGAGTAAAAAGTTTTAAATTTGATGATATTTTTCCATTTTTATAATTTGTGTACAAATTTTAAAATGTAGTATACATGTAGGTATGTATGTACATATACATATGTAGGTACATTAGAGTGGTCCAATTTTAGGATGGTGGGGGGAAAATTTCATCCTAGAAAACGGGGGCACCCCCTTAGTTTCTTCCCTTTGATATTTGTAATATCTATAACAACTTTCAATTTTATACTGTAACTAATACAAAGTGTTCAATGACCTTGAAATGTGCTACTGGATTGCTGTGAAACTAGGAAAAATATTGGTGATTTTTTTAAAAAGCTACTGTTGCCATGCCAACTGAAGCTTGTGATATTTTTTTTTTACATAATTTAAATTTGAAATGTTTTTAGATTGCTTATGCAATTATTTGATTAAAATATTTACACAACACTTCCAGGGTAAAATGTGAGCATCATGAGCATCGTCTAAACTTATACTTAGAAACGTATAGTTTGGTACCAGCACCTCTTCCAGCAAGAGGAAAAATCTTGGAAAGTGCCCCAAACCCTATCTCGAAAAAAAATTGTTTGGACCACTCTAATGTACATACATAAATATGTGCCTATAATTTATGTACATATGTACGTCTCTAGGTGCATTTATCTACATATTTATTTGCATACATACATTTATGTACATATGTTTGTTATTGAGTGCTTGTGTGTGAAATTTAATGCTTATGCAAACAAGTCTCTAAATTAGAGTAAATAACATCTGCATTGAAGTTTATATATGTATGTGTGTATGCACACTAGGGTGGTCCAAAAAAATGCATGGGGAAAAGTAAAGTCGTAATTTTATTGCTTTCACCCCCAGGATATAACAACTTTGGTGTCAAAAAATGCTTAAATAAATAATTGGGTATTGTTATTGGAAGTCTCCTGAAGAGAATCAGAGTTTTCTTATCAAAAAATATTGATTTTCAAGAATTCCATACCATTTCTACGAAAAGTTGCTTCCATATAAAATACATGGAAAACTTTGAGCGCTTTGTGTGACCTCTAAATATTTTTTGATTTCAAAATCAAAAATAAGGATATATTTTTTTGCGATATAGAACCATGAAAATTCCGACTTTGCATACTTATTTTGGACCACCCTAATGCACACTCACATTAAACGTATGCTCCTTATAAAAGTGCTTATACATACTTACATATGTACATACAAATCCAGCGCGATCCTTTTAGGCGAACAGCACGCGCCATTTAAAAGGAAAAGGATAAAAACACATTCGTAACTGTACAAGAGGATACAAGCAAAAGTTTTTCTCGTGTGTATGTATGCAACTACATATGTACGTAGTGACATACGTTAAATGAAGATAAATGGCCAAAGTATAAAATTTAAAATCCATTCAGTCCAATTCATAGAGGATACATACATACATACACACTTGCGTTCGTATACACAACTGCCATGCATATCGCATCCACTTTTAGTTTCATCATCAAATGTTTACTCCTTTTATCATATCGCTTCTGCTTTTGTATTTTTACCTGTGCAATGTTCATCTGTACTAAGTAAAATAAAAGTAACCCTTAAATTGTGGTATATTCAATAACGCGTGCTGATCGTATTGGGTTACATAATAGCCGGGCGACTCACTATGGAGTAGTTGCGCATGCGCAGCACACGGGCAGCAGCTTTGTCAGCCAGCACCAAACAATCCTTGTGATCGTGTTGACATATGGTCGTCGATATTATAGAAGCGTTTGATAGTTAAGTTGCTTTCCCTTTTTTGATTACGCCCTAATACGAGTAAAATATTTGAACGATCACATCTTCAGCAGAACGCGGGAGCACGCGCCTGCCACACCAAAGGGGAACATGTGACAGCGAGGCTGTTATTGTATTCTGATGTTTCTTTTTTTTTTTTGCTTTTCCTCAATTCGCTGGTGAATCCTTTCCAACTTTTTCGGTCGATTCATTGTTGCTAATATAATTTTTTTTCTACGGGCTATGATCATTTAACACAGCGCATATTCAGATGTGGGTAGTTTACGAAGCAATAAATGTGTCTATTCGCATATGTACTATGTATTATGTATGTGGAATTGCATGCTCAATCAAAAAAATCGAACTCGGCAAAGGATTCATATTTGCTATTGCCTGCGTACCTATTTGCGTACAAGGGATTAAGTGTACGCATATATACACATACGTATGTATTTACTAAGCTGATGGCAATATGTATGTATGTGCTACATGCTGCAACACAAGTTTTTTTTAAACATTTTTTTTTAGATTTTGAATTTTCATTGGTTGCAAATGCTGTATGGAAATCTTTCGATGTGCTGGCTGCTTTTTGGATGTACGAACATTGTGAATGAAATCACCGAATCAAATGCAAAATAGGGTTGAATTTTTTAACGTTTTATTATGTTGACTGAAAGGGTGGGTCGGCGCCACCCTTCTAAAAATTATTTTATTTTAATGAAATGGATTCTGTGCAGCTGCTACTTTCGCTATGTAAACGCGCATGCGCAAATGTTATGCATCCTTTCACTACAAAAGTGAAAAGTTAAATTTTTTGGGTAATTTTTTTTAGTTCTCACACTTTTTCACATTAAAAACAGTTTTTCAGATTCATGCGCTAACGATTTGTAGGAAGTTTTCTGGATCATATAACATTAAAATTATACATATGTACATACATTTGTATATGCATAAATATAATTCATATGCATATTTACATACATACATATGTATTTACATAAATATAAACTTCTTTAAATCTTCAGGCAAATGCAAAATCTCCTGTAAATTTAAATCAATGAACAAAAGTTCTATATACTTCATAAAATAAGTTTAGATTGGCGTATTATTTATGTAGTTAAAATGCTGATAATTATTTTCCCTAATACGTTTGTTCATACATATGTATGTATTTGAAAACAAACATATGTACATACCAACCAACATATTTATGTGTGGGTTCAAACACCTTCATAGCGCCAACAGCAAATCATTATTTTATGTCTAAGAAACTGCCGTTTTTGAGCAACGAGCTTTTCTTCTGATTTCTCTTCTGTTTATTAGTGCTGTTAAACTAAAACTAAAACTAAAACAAAAACAAAATAATAAAACCACTTGCAAAAGTAATAAGTTATTGTGACTTAACACGCAAAAAATTGCGCTTCGGTGGCTGAAGACGGCATGCGCATGTATTAAATGTTTGAAAATATGCACCGCATGCATTTTTTGCCACAAAAGAGATTAAAAAACGCAAAATCATGCCGCAACACTTTGCATATGTGCAAATGTTTTGCTTTTTACTACTGTCTGTTGCTATTTGCCTTTTCTCTTTTAATGTACTTAAGTTAATTTTGTCTAACATTTAATAAGATTTCCACCCAGCGGAAGATTTGTACCCAGATTTGTACCCAGCGGCAATCAATAGCTTGCGCTCCAGACCAACGGGTTAGGAAAGTTAAAAGTTCGGGTTATATTTCAGATACAGACACAGAAAATATTCAGGGGCAAGGTAAAAAGTCTCGACATAAAGATAAGCAAATTGGCATAAGACCCAAGGAGATTACTATTTTTATGGGCCATAGTTATATACCACAACATCTGACATAGTTTATTGTGCGTGCCATTTCGCCCCATGTATGTACATATCGTTAGTATAGTATGGAAAGGGCGTATCTCACATCGTCACTGAAATTCAAAACACCGTAACTAGCTAAATATCAAACATGGACATGTGTGAAGGATTTTAAATTAATTAATTATTACGCCCTCTAAGTAAGAGAGTCTGCATCCAACGAGAGCAACATATTCATAAAGAATATATTCTGGCATTTTTTCATCCAGATCACAGCGACATCCAGATCACAGCGACAGACGCTCGTGTCTGAATGATTCATTTTACTTAGTACTCAATAAATTAAAGAGTTACCTGATACTCTCTGATAACCAGCCCAGTAGTGCAGTATTCTTGTCTCAAGTAGCGTTTGGGGTGTTGACCCCATTTTATAACAGCTTCGAAGTTTCTGTATGGCACCTCAGTGCTAGTAAGACAGCCCAACTGTCTGTCTAATAAAGCTGTTTTTCAGAGATATGCCTCTTCTAAGGCATTCTCTGCCACGAATTTTGATTGCATGAATTTTGCTTTAACAATGGTAGTGTAGCTGCTCATTGGTTACGATGTTTTAAGTTCCTCTGATTTCGGTTTGGCATTAAGTTTCCTCTGTACCAGAGAGCTTGATCAGCAAGCGGTAGTTTAAAGTCTCTTGAGAATTTTCGCTTAATTGTTAGGAACATCTCGTCACGCGTGTGCAATATAGGGTCGTAAGCAAAGTTTGTATGGGCCTGCTATAGCCCGATTTCCGATTTTTACGTTGGTATATATTTAGAATTGCAATGGCATAGGGCTTGTAAAAATTTTAAAGCGAGGTACTCACGACTGGTTTTCATTTGTGACTGGAATCAATGCTGGTGTGCCTCCTAAGTCCATTCTGATTTTTCATGTTTGCAGCATCCATGCTAGAATCCATTGAAATACGATTAGGCTTCGAACCTTGCCTAACATGGCATAATTTATTGTACTATTTGAAATATTTCAAAAGTCTCCGAAATACATATCTGTAACTCTGTGTCTTTACAGACATCTATTCTTTAAATTTTTTACGTGAGACTATGAATGACAGTCACAGACAGTTAGTCTGGTTGATAAGCAAATTGATTCCTGTTCAGAAGCTGTCTTCTTAGATTGACTACTCTTATGTGTTGATCCAAGGTTTTCTCAATGCCTTTTAGGAAAAAGCAACTGAGGCTGATCGGTGTGTAAGACGAGGTTCTATAAAGTTTTGAGAGGATGGCTGCTATATGATCAATACCATGCGCAAAAGGTGCATAGCTGCCATCGCACACGCTTTGCAGTGGTTATTTGGTTCCCGATTTTGTTTTCTTCTAGAAGTAATTGTTGGTGCTTCCAATTCTCGCCGATAATAGCCTGTTGAACAGCATGGGAAATGTGCGTGTAGCAGAAGTACTCAATTTTATTCCCGGTTGCTGAGTAATTACGCGTTTACCTTTTAGAGGGCCGATAGAGTTCTTGTGATCCCTTGTTAGAGCTTTTGTAGGCGTATAAGTTTCGAGAGCCCATTAAGCGCAAGTAATAAGCTACTATTTATTTAAATCTACTATGTATTTATTCGTCACACAACTAGTATTTAGTGAGATATATCGCACACGATCTTCAAGAGTGACCCAACTTCAAATTACACGTTCGTCAGAAAATGAGGAAAACTATTTCGTAGCACATGCTAATCGTATGGACAACGGAGACTTTACTTTAGGCTTTTTCAACAAATTGTAACAAAAATTTGCTCCAGCTTTTGCTGAAAAGTAAACAAAAGCTCTGTGTACATTTTTCGTGCGTAATTACAAAAATGCCAAATTTTGAGTTGTGTCACTTGTGAAGATCGTGTGCGATATATATATATATGCCGTCTTTCTCACTTCCAGTCACGCCATGTTAAAATTGTTCCCGTTACCAATAAAGGCATGACCGTAGCCAGGAAGGGGCAGGGGGCCCGAGCTCCACTATTTTTTTTACATTCCCCAGTATTCACTGCAAAGTTTTTGACTGCCATTCATCTGGGAGTGGCCAGAAGTGATTCGTGTGCTTACAGGTCAAATCGCAGCTCACTATGTCCGGATATTTATATCCATGAATCCTCTGGCTACCAACCAAACACCCGTTTGGGCGCTGGGCTTGGGTCCCGCCACGTTAAAATCCTGCCCAATGAAAAAAACACATGCCTCGGATGATACCCCCTTCTTTTGATGACGAACACGGCAAACATAGGAGGGATTATGATTTGAGGGTATGCACCTGGAATATCCGAACCCTTAATCGGGAAGGTGCCTCTACCAGTCTGGTTGATGTGCTAGGGAAAATAAAGGCTGACGTCACCGTCATCCATGAAATGCGATGGACGGGGCGAGGAGGATAAGCGTGGTGCCTTGCGACATCTACTACAGTTGCCACATAAAGGAGCGCAAGTCGGTGTTGGATTAGTGGTGGGAGAGAGACCGGCGTTCACTCTAGTGGACGAACGTCTAGCCACAATCCGCATCAAAGTGAGATTCTTCAACATCTCGCTCATATGTGCCAATGCCCCGATGGAAGCGAAGGACGAGGCATCCAAGGATCTCTTAACTTAGAGCGTACATATTAGCGCTGCCCCCGACACGTATAAAAATCGTGCATGGCGATTTAAATGCCAAGGTGGCCAAGGAAGGGATCTTTGGCGCCAGTGTCGGAAAATTCAGCCTCCCCATATAAACAGCGGGCTGAGGCTGATCAACTTCACCGGGCCCCGAAACTTGGCAGTATGTAGTACGAGGTTCTAGCATGAAAAGATCCATCAAGCTGCATGGGGGTCTCCTGATCGAAAAACGGGAAACCAAATCGAGCATGTTGTGCTAGACGGAAGGCATGCCTCCAGTGTTTTAGACGTACGCACACTCCGAGGCACAAATATCGACTCGGACCCCTATCTTGTTGCACCCAAGATACGCACCCGCCTCTGTGCAGCAAAAAATGTGCGCCCAAATATGCAAGGAAAGCTTAACGTCGAAAAGCTGCAATCACAACAGACAGCCAGCGCTTTCGCTACTCGACTCTCACTCCTGCTCTCAGAGAGCACTCTTCAACAAACCGACATATGCGAGCAGTGGAACCACATTTCCCGCTCGTTACTGGTAAGATGAGGAGTGTCAAGAAGTTGCAGAGATATATGCTTGAAATGCTGGCCGACAGAAAAAACACCCTAAATTTTTAGCAGAGAGTTGGGCGACTTACGGAAGGTTTCAAGACTCTTGTAGGAACAACTCTGTCAACCTAGTGATCGATGTCCAGAACATACACATTATGGAGGGAACACTTTTCGACCCTTTTGAATGGCAGAAGCAATGAAAGAAGTGGATAAGATGAACCCGAGTCCCCAGTCGTTGCCGATGGAGTCGATATCTCAGCGCCTGACTATGACAACGTACAAATAGCGATTATGCTGATGAAAAGTAACAAAGCTGCTTGAGCTGACGGCCTGTCAGCTGAGCTATTCAATTACAATGGCAAGGAGCTAATAAGGTACATGCCCGACGACTGGAATTCAAGTGCGCTCTGGCCAATCCATAAGAAAGGCGACCCCGACGTGCGTGCCATCTACCGCGGGATCAGCCTTCTAAGCATAGGTTGCAAGGTCTTATCGAATGTATTGTGTGAAAGACTGAATACCGCCATCAATGAATTGATAGTATCTTATCAGTATAGCTCTAGACCTGGCAAATCCACCATAGACCAGGTATTCACAACACGCCAAATCTTGTAAAAGACCCGCGAGAAAAGGATCGACACTTGTCGAATTTGACATCGCCTCAAAACTCATAGGGCTTTGTAAAATGACGTTGAGCAATACCACAAGCTCTGCCAGAATTGGAAAGACCTCTCCGAGCCGTTCGCCACCAAACGGGGTTTCAGAAAGGGTGACTTCCTTTCATGTGAATTTTTTAATCTGATATTGGAGAAGATAATAAGAGCTGTACATCTGTACCGCTCAGGAACAATTTACTACAAGAGCATACAATTGCTGGCTTATGCCGGTGACACTGACATCATCGGTAAGAAAAACCGCGAAGTCTGTTCTGCCTTTTCCAGGTTGGACAAGGAAGCAAAGCTAATTGGTTTGGTGGTAAACGAGGACAAGACAAAATATCTCCTGTCATCAAACAAATAATCAGCTCATTCGCGCTTTGGCACCCACGTCACTGTTGACACTTATAATTTCGAGAAAGAAATAATTTCGTTTACTTGGGAACCAGCATTAACACCGATAATAATGTCAGTATGGAAATCCAACGCAGAATCACTCTTGCCAACAAGTACTACTTTGGACTGAGTAGGCAATTCAGGAGTAAAGCCCTCTTTCGACGTACGAAAACCACCCTCTATAAGTCACTGATCATGCCCGTGCTAGTATATGGCGCAGAAGCGTGGGTGACGAGGTGGCTCTTGGAGTATTCGAGAGAAAGAGTTTGCGGAAGATTTACGGGCCTTTACGCGTGGGCGACTGGCAAGCTTTGTTGAACTCGGCCAAAATCGCTTTGGCACACAGTGTTATGACGAAATTCTTCACAGTGGAGTGAGGGGAACGGTACATGACGGTAGGAAGTTTAGTTTGGCTTTCGATGCTTGTAAAAAAACATTTGCAGTAAAAAGTTAGCTATTTAAGTCGACGAATAGTTTTATATCAACTTTTGTAAACTTCTTTTTATGTGCAATATATTTACCTCTATTGGTTACAATAACTTTAAGCTACAAAAAAAAACTTTTACAAAGTTAGTTATTGGTTTTGAATTTTTTTTTGTGTAGCCCGCCCCCCCTAAAATTTAGTTCTGGCTACGCCCATGAACAGTGGCGAATCCAGCGGGGGGGTTTTGGGTGTTAAACTACGTGTCAGTCAGTGGCGGACGCACGGGGTGTGTTTTAATATGGCGCATATGTATGTATAACATGGCGTCTATGTATTAAAACACCCCCCGTGGGTCCGCCACTGACTGACACGTAGTTTAACCCCCAAAACCCCCTTCCCGCTGGATCCGCCCCTGCCCATGAATAAAGATATGCAGTTATAAAACAAATAAGATATCCCCCTGATGCAATGATTTTCATTTTATGATTAAGAAAACTAATATAGAAATACGTACAAACATGTGTATGTACATTAGGGTGGTCCATAAAAAAGAGTAAAGTCAGAATTGAAATAAAAAATTTTTAGAGGTCGCTCAAAGCGCTCAAATTTTTCCAGGTATTTTATATATAAAAAAAAAACAAGTTTTCGTAGAAATGGTATAGAAGAGATGGTTTTAGTGGGTTAAAGACTCTCACTGACGGGGTTAAGGCAGCATTGAATGCCTCCATCTCAATAACAATAAAAAAACATACAAATTTACGTACAACATTTCGGGCAAAGTTGCGATAATCTTCTCATTTGCGTAATAAATGTGAGAAAAATTTAAGAAATTTGCTTCAAAGATATTGCACTGGTTCCCGATTTCTAAGACAAATCGTATGCATTGTCATTTCATCACTGTATAAACAGGATATTCGGAAAAAATGCACAATGGCAAGGATAATTTGGAGAGTAAATCATTGCTACAGTTTGAATGGCAGTGCAAAATACGAGGATAACCAGGAGTGCATTTATGCATTGCGTTCGTGTGTGTGCGTTCCGAGAGCTCTTTCAAAGGTTTCCTCCCCATTTGTCTTTTGAGAAACCTGCCGTTCCCACGCTGGCAAGGTGTCGGTCTACTCTGAGTATGCATGTATGAATTGTACCTTTACGAGCTGACAATAGTTGGCGCTGTTGTTGTTTTCGCCATCACACTCACTGACTTTGATTTACACCTGGCTATAACCATGCAAAAGAAGCCTGACTTGGCTTTGTTCTCCTCGCATTGCGTCTTTGGCATTCTTCGGCTACCAAATTAATAGCAATTTTTCAATTGTTACATACAGTTGTATGCAATTGATTTTGCAGGTCTCAAATCTATTCGATAACTTTTAATTTTACGTAAACGGACACAAAAGATTACGAACAGCAGCTGAGTTAAGGATCGAAAGGGGAGTGTTTGCTATTATCGTTTTCTGTCCTACTAAACCAAAAGAATGCAATAAAAAATTGTTGTAGAAGAAAGTAGCCGAAAGACACTATTATAAAAGTGGAAAGCAGGTGACTGAAAATGATTTATTTAAATAATAACAGTTCACTTGCAAGAAATGCAGCTACAAATATGTATTTGATAACTAAACTTTAATAAAAAAAAAATGCTCGCATGCGCTACATCGGTAGGTCTACGCTTTATTCTCATACTAGACAAATAAAAAACTTACATATCAACATACATATATATGCATTTGGTTGGAGTTTTTTATCGCTTCATTTTGATTTGATGGCGGTTATGCCTGCAGGGATGAGCTCTACAGCCTGTTACGTTATATTTTTTATGTCGGTAAATATGTAAATCCACCCCTTTTTCAGGGGCTTTGGGCGCCATAGTGCTTTCAGGCGCAGTGGAGATGGCCTTGCTTTTTATGTGCATACCAGTTCGGATGTTTGATTGTAGTTACGCTTGAATACATTATTGCACACATGCAAAGCGCGATAAAAAGGGTTCAAATCCTGCTCGTTTTGCATTTGTTGCTGGCACGTGAAACGGGTAGCAGATATTTGATTTGCTCATTCATTTTGATTTAAGTAAAAAATGGTATATAGAGCTTGCGTGCGTAAGTTACGTGGTTGTTGTTTTTTTTTTATTTTTTGGTTATGTAAATGTGCAACCCTTTTCTGTAATTTGAATATTCTAAAGGAATTTGTATGTGTATAAAAGATTGCTATTGGTTGGTTGGTTTCTTATTGTATAGATATATGGAAATAAAAATCACACGAACATATTTCGCCTTTTAAGTCTTTTTCAAAATGGAGTCTGTACTTCTCAAACGCTCAGATGATTTCAATAGTTTTACCGAACATTTTTTATGTAAGATTTTGAGTAAATATGAAATAAAAGTTTAAAAACTAAAAAAAAAAACGTTTTTAAGACCGAATGTACATACACATAAGTACTCATATAGTCATGTGAAAAATAATGGGGACACGACACTTTTACAAGTTTTTGCTATTCTTCCTTTGGTTGTTTAATGTCTATTATTTTTTTTATAAAGAGAACAGAGTTCACTATCTAATAAAAATAGTACATGTCGAAATTTGAAACTTTAGGGGACAGTTGGAAAAATTTAACAAAATTTTACAGCAAAAACATACTTTTTATTAAGAATTTAGAAAAAATCTAAGTATACAGTTGTATAGCCCATTTAATTTTAGCTTAAGAAAGTGGCTAAGAAATCGCGTTGATTTTTGATAAATTTAAATTTTGAATTAATTTTGAATCTAAAAAAAAATAGTTACATATTTGATGAAACAAATTTTTCATACCATACCTACTACTACAGAAATAAATATTGGAAGTTGCAATTGAATTTAGCACCTGAATTGATTCGACCGGCAAAAAATTTGGTAAAGTTGACAAAAATTAGTACACTGCCAGCGACACTGAAGAATTTTAAGAATGCCACGAATGTGTCAAAAACAAATGTAGAAATGAACTTTGGCCTACCCTCCCAACGCTTCCAACGGTGCATGGGTGTGCTGGATTATACATACATACATATGGACGTAGTAGTTATCAGCAATGAAGTGCATTGAAGCATCGATTTTAGGGGAAACGTGAGATGGTTTTAAAACCAATTTCGACAAATAAACACATACACTCATGGCAAAAAATATTGGTATAAATTTTTATAAATATATGCTTCATACTACAGCGAACCATATAAATACATTATTTTTTTCGGGAAAAGTTAATAAAATGTCAACTTTAATAAATAAATAAATTTTAACATAAACAAGAGCAAGTTTCAAGTTGCAAAATCTAATTTTTTTTTTGTTGTAGGCGCCTCGCATTTTTTTCCTTACAAAGTATTTTCCAAAATTTGTTTTGTATTGAAGAAAATTCTTAAAACAAGTTGCCAAAATTCAACGGTATGTAATAAAATTTAATGGGCTACAAAAATGCATACAAAAAAATCTAAAAAATCTGATTTCAAAGTTGAAAATTTTTTTGAATTTTCCTAACTTTTGCGCAAAGTTTAGAAACTATATTTTTATGTTTTTTATTGTAAGGACTGCACCGAACAAAATTGTCCGTCGTAAGTTTTTCCATTTGTAGATAATCCAAAAATATAAAAACAATTTTTTTTTTTATCATATTAGCTCTTCATTTAATGTCAGAATATAATGAATATTTTTTCCTGTACTAAAAAAAAGTTATTTAACGTGAAAATTGCAAGGAAAAAATTTTCGTATGTGTATCTTCAGTTAAGCGCCTTTACAATTTTTCAACTTCATCGAAAGTACACAAAATCCGGAATTTAAAGACAATTTGTAAATTTTCGTTAACCAACACTCCTTGATCCATATATTCTATACATATATGTATGTAATACTTCTATATTGGTAGTAAGCTAACATCTCAATGTGTAAGCATTCCGAAATCAAAGCGAGACAGTCTAGTACTGTTTTTGTCAATGTATTGTGTACTTGAGTGCCGTTTTTGTAAATGTGTCGTGTACATGTTTATTTATAAACGTATGTGTTCCTTTTCTTTCGTACGTGTTTATTGATATATCTGTACTGTAGTGTTTTCGGACGGTACTAGCTCTTACTGCCAATATAGGAGTATTACATATATGATTCTATAGAATATAGTGCCAGTTTAATTAAATGGTTCTCAATTTCAGATTACTCTTCGCTATCTTCTATTTTTGTGAAGTGTGAAATAAAGAAAAGTAAGTGCGCCTGGGCCACACTAGAGAAGTGAAACTTACGTTACTTATCTATTTTGTCCCATACATACACACATCTGCTTTTGCTTAAGGTTATAATTTTTTTCTTTTTTCTATCTAGATCCCTACCTCTACCCCTGTTCGTTTTATTAACTTTCATGTTATTCTGTTTTTCCATTACCTTCATTTTTATCTTTATACTCTATCGATAACAAAATCGATAATAACGTCCAACAAAATATCGATAACAAAACCGATAGATAGATGACAAATCGATAACAAAATCGGTGACAAATTCGATAAAAATTTCAACAGCAACATCGATAATACCATTCGTAGCAAAATCGATTAGAAAATCGATAACAAAATCGATAAATATCGATAACAAAATCGACAAATATCGATAACAAAATCGATAAATATCGATAACAAAATCGATAAATATCGATAACATAATCGATAACAAAATCGATAAGTATCGATAACGAAATCGATAAATATCGATACAAAATCGATAAATATCGATAACAAAATCGATAAATATCGCTAACAAAATCGATAAATATCGCTAACAAAGTCGATAAATATCGATAACAAAATCGATAAGTATCGATAACAAAATCGATAAATATCGATAACAAAATCTATAAATATCGTTAAAAATCGATAAATATTGATAACATAATCAATAAATATCGATAACAAAATCGATAAAAATATCGGAAACAAAACCGATAAAAAATATCGATTATTTTATCGATAAGTCTCGAGAATCCCGAAAATTTCTAAAATCCGAAAATAGTTCCCAGATTGAGTCTCTGTGTCTCTCTCTATATCTTTTCCTCTTTAATTACCTTTATTTTAATCTTTCTTCCCCTATCTTCGTCTTTACTTTTATCGGTATCCTCATTCTCATCTTTGTTTTTACTTTTATGTTTATCATTTTCTTCATCTACATATTCCCCTTCACCTCTGCCCTTATATATATACAAGTAAAGTATTTAAATTTACCTTGGTATTCATTTTTGCCTTTATCTTTACGCATCTTTGGTTTTGTTTTTAGTTTTACCTCTACCTTTATCCTCTTCTTTATCTATGTACGTAGTCACCTTTACTTTCATTCTCTCTTAATACCATATACTCAAGAAGCACTAGTTTCAGCCCCAATAATTTCCGTTGAATGATTTCCGTTGCTCNTTTAAATTTACCTTGGTATTCATTTTTGCCTTTATCTTTACGCATCTTTGGTTTTGTTTTTAGTTTTACCTCTACCTTTATCCTCTTCTTTATCTATGTACGTAGTCACCTTTACTTTCATTCTCTCTTAATACCATATACTCAAGAAGCACTAGTTTCAGCCCCAATAATTTCCGTTGAATGATTTCCGTTGCTCCATTTCCGTTGCACCATATCCGTGTGCAATTTCCGTTGAATTTGCCAATTTACTCCCAACCAACCAACCGCCGCTAAAGAAGTTTCACTTCAAAAAGATTGAAAGGAGTGTTTAGCTCTCGAGGATGACTTTTTATTCTTTGACGGAGGGTATTTTGTGGCAAAGGAGGACGGTCGGCATGGCTAGTGCCAACACTTTGCCGTAAGTGTATAAGTATACATACCTACATAAATATGTGCGTTTTTTTGTATGCAAATTCTTGAATAAATCAATTTGACACAATGTGTTACCAGGTATTTACTATAAACAAAATTGTATCACTTTTATCAGTTCAGTTATCAAAAAATTAAATTTAATGCAAATTCTGCATCATCTAGTAAACAAGTATTTTGCCAAAAATGTACCCTTAACTATGTAGCAATACTTTTAGTAATTTGGAGCTTCATATGTATTTACAAAAACATTTAGTTGAGCCTTGCATAGGTATTTAGCAATTTATTATAAAGTAATTAGTTTTGTCTTTATGTGCTTCTAACTTTTGGCTAGGCGCTCGTATAAGATAGTTACTTAGCGCAGTTCGGTTGGACGAATATATGCCCGAGGACTGGAATATCAGTGCGAGATGAGCGTTCTTAGCATTCCGTATGACCAACTGATTGGACCTTATCAGTGTGACTTGAGTTACTTTGTTTGACAAAGTTCAAATATTTTAAGGTCTTGGGCCATGGAAAATATACATACATATGTACACGAATCAACTGTTTGACCACTTTGACATTAGAGGATAACTTTTCTTCCGATAAGTACAATCTAGTGAAGTGGTATGCATTTAAGCAGTTAGGGATAGTCAGAGTGATGAAAATATGAGTTCTATTAGTAATTCTTTTTACAATAACTCAATTTAGTACCTCTACCATGATTGAAAATTTCGTTCTCAGTCACAACAAATTTTTGTGGAAAAGTTTCAGCCCCTATTTTCAGTTAGCGATGGCAAAAATAAAATTTTCTTAATGAAACAACTTTTTCCGCCAGTTTTATTTAATAAACCAATAAGTATAACAAATATAAATAAACTACCTTGTAGATCATTAAATTTTAGTATAATAAGTGCAAGTTTGAATTAGCTGTTTGAGGTTTCGTTTATTCTTTCATTGTATAGAGGAAAATGACTGACACCGTCAACAAAAAACTTGCACTTTTCGTACTAGAATTGAATGGGCTACAAGATTGCTAGTTTTTATTGTTGGGGGCTGAAATTTCGCGACAACTATTTTTTCATGACCAGCAACGAAACTTTCATATGGGACTGAAAGAAGCGAACCATTCGTTTTATTTGACACAGTCTAATGCACAAATGTATGAATGCTACGGTGATTCTGACAACATTTTTTTGCTCGGAACCTTGCTCTAAAGTTTAATTTACACGCCAAAATAAATCTCAGAAAATATGAGCCCTTAATATTTATAAAAAGAATGTCCGCATCGCACTTTTCGATTTCCCATATGAATAACGCAGGAAAATTTGTATATTTTTAATTCTGATTTTTATAATAAAATAATAAAGGTCTTGGAGTATTTTTGTAGAGAATTGAACGCTCTTAAAAAAAAGTTTAAAGTAATTTTTCAGTACAACGTATCGTTCGTTAAATATAAAAATCGAAATAAAAGAAACACTTTTCGATTTCCGCACAGGAAGTCATTTTGCGATAAGTTAACTCGGTCAAAAGTCATTCGCGGTCAAAGTCGAAAGAATGGTGAATTCGACATTGACCTCGAATATCTTTTGACCGAGTTGACTTATCGAAAATGTACTTTATTTTTGTAGACCGTTCCATTCTCTACAAAAATATTCCAAGACCTTTACAGTACAACGCATCGTTGGTTAATTATAAAAATCAGGATTAAAAAAATACAAATTTTCCTGTGTTATTCTTATGGGAAATTAATTTAGGGCTAATATTTTCTGAGACTTATTTTGGCGTCTAAACGAAACTTTTGAGCATTGTTCCGAGGAAAAAAAAAATTTTTTTTTCTGAGTCACCCTAATGAATACTTTATATGCATTTGCTTATTGAAACCATACATATTGTGCAAAATTTCCGTTACATAGGACAGACACTTGAGATTTAAGCCCTTTAAAAAATATTTCTGCAGGCAATAAAAAATCGCAACACATCAACAAACCCATGCTCATACAAACATATGCACATATTTACGTCTGTAAGTGTATACATTTATATGCACACGCAGCTTCATAAAACTAGTGAGTTGTAGAAAATTTGGCGCAAAATTGAATCAAATCAGCTATTTTGTAGCTGCTCGAGTGTTTGCTATTCCCGAAAGCTACCCCTATTTTCATATAACAAACTTGCAATTTTTTCCACTTTTTACTTTTCAACAATTTTTCCCATCTTTTTTACATTTTTTCATTAGCAGCGTTTGCATCATTATGTACATATGTATTTATTTGCTTATCGCACTCTCATAAGGTAAGGTAAGCCAGCACCGAACGAACGAACGACCCATACACGTAGTTAGAAGCATTTTTTAACGGTTCTGCCAGCTCAGGTAGCAGCGTAGAGCAGCGCAGCTAAGGAAGCCGTGTCAAGACGAATGCACAGACTTACTACACTACTCATCATATTGGCGTTAAAATTTCTTAGGAAACTACCATTTTTCCTTGCTCATTTTTTATGAACGCTTTTCCGCTAGCAGGCAGTCAGCATTTACATTGATTTGCTTTTTATTGCAATTTTCTCTGAAATTTGTTCTGCCGTTTTTCACGTTTTTCTATGTGTTTTTTTTTTTTGTATTCGTTTTTTGTTAGCTTCTTCACTTGGCTTGGGCTCGCATCGAGGCGAGAGTCGAGCTGTTTTTACAGTTCATTGTGTAGTCGTTACACAATCTGAGGGTAGATTTATGCATTTGTCCTGCTGCATTTGGCCTTAAAGGTATATATTTTTCCTTTGTATGTGCGTAAGTGTACGAAGGAAAAAATGCATAGATTGCATTTACCGTTTTTTATTCGCTTAATGTCTTTGTGTCCCTTTAAGGAAGAAAATCTACCGAAAAATGTTTGATTATTATTTTTAACGTATTTTCTCACGATTCTTTGCATTTTTTCCTACAATCTCGAAGAAGAAAGAACTAGATCTTTTTTTAATTTATTGAGTTTTTAGATCTTTGCAATACTTAGCTCCGAAAAGACTACATTTTTAAAGCCAAACAGTTGTTGCATTTACATATATTTGCGAGATATGAGTTTGTCTCAAATGGATGTTTATCCTGTCGAAATGAATGATAAATTACTCTCCAATCGCAGTATGTAATTTGAATATCACGCGCAAGCGTATGGATATACATATGTACACACATATACATATGTAAACATATGTGTTTTTTTGTTAGGAAGAAAGCATATACCCGTCAGTGTGGGACTTTAACCCGACCTAAGCCTTCTAAATACTGTCCAAGTACCGAACCCCCCGGTACCACCGCCAAGGAATTCATCGGGAGGCGATTTGAGCACTAGGCTCGCGCGTTCGTTCCAGTCGGTTGTACTCAGTCCTGGACCTAGTAGGCTTTGCTACGTCTTGTTTAAGGAGAAATACTTTTTTTAACTATTTTTTTATTTACCTCTTAGATACAAATACAACTTATTTTTTCGCTTTTATAAACAGTAAGAACAAATACCTTAAAATTATGTAATGGCTTATAACTGCTTTTGTGTCGCTGGTATTGCATTGATCAGGCTTGCATATGAGACGAGTTTCAAGCCCATATACGTATTTGTACTGCCTTTGCGGGTTGAACGGCCTAGGTTCCAGTCCGCGCCTACGCTTTGCTTTGCGAACATCATGGTTTGGTTCCAAACCGCGGCTATGCTACGAGTTGGCTTAATCACGGGTGATACGCCGCTGTCTCTTTAGGCCCCTCAGTTACTTCAAAATTGAAGTTAGTGTGTCGCTGGTTGATGCCCATTCCGACTACTGACTGTGGCGTAAAAACCCCTCCAACGACTAGTTTCAATTGGTTCATCTGCCGATTGAATTGAGGGCATTGAAAGAATACTTGGTGGAGGCCTTCTTCCACGCCACTCCACAGAAGTCGCAGTACGGGTTGTGCTCATGCCTTAAAGCAGCCATGACCACTTAACAACTGACTCAGATAAACATTTACTTCGCCATGCGCTCTATTTAGCCAGGATACCAGACTTGGTATGCAATGACCTTTAGTTGCACTATTCCACATGTCGCATGAAGTATTAAAAAAGCACACTTTTGCCGTCCAATTAGCTCGAATATCTTATTTTTCAGTCGAGAAATGTAATTTTGAAATTTTCAAATTACTACGGTGTATTTTTCTCAAAAATATATGTTTTAAAAACATAAATCATTTATAAATAATATATAATAAAATAAAATAAAATGTCTATCATACTTGGGGGACAAACATTTGATTCTTGTTTCTAGATGCTTTAAGATGTAAATACCCTCGTCCATATGCCAGAAAGTTTTGAGAAATCAAGTTTGAAAGTTCTTTTTTACTAGATTTAACTCTACTTTTATGCAATTGAAATTGTGAAATAAATATGTAGTTTCCGTGTACGCATGGTATTCTGGATTTTGGTAAAACGTAGAACATCCAAAGGTTAATCAAGTCTACCCAATAGCTCAATACTGATAAATTTGCACATTCGTGCTTCTGGTCTAAGGGTGACGATATAATAAAAAATTATATCAGGAGTTGGCGGGTGACTCAAAGAAATATTTTTCTTTACTCGTTCCTCGTTCCCGAAATTTGTTGCATCTGTCAACTAAAACTATCCAATAGATATACATATACTGTAATGATTAGACCAATTATTTGCTATAAATGTCTGGTGTGCTCCTGCATTTACCGCCTTTACATTTATTCCTTATGAGCGAGGCCTCAAAATCTTTTGGCACAATGTTGTATACATCGTGATGGGAGGGAAATCCCAGAGTTACTGGATATGCCTTCAGATTCTTGCATACTAATAGTTAAGGTACATTCAAAGTTTGGTGACGTAGTACCATAGAGGTACTAACGACCATCAGAAGGAAATTTGGTATGCTCCAGAATATTTACGGATCAATCTAAATCAAAGCCCAGCTCCTAATTAGAAAACAGAAATGTTTGGCCAACGTAAAGCAACAAATTAAGGTCCAAGCAATTTTCTATATTTTTTTTTTATTAGGTGTTATTGGCAAATGAGCCATATGGAAGTATGTATGCATATCGATTGCAATAATAACACAGTAGGGAAGCATAAATATCACAGCTAAACGACCAAACACATAAACTTGATTTTTAACTCTAGATTACTATGCCGTTTTCAGAAAATCCGTATCACGTCAAAATTTTGAGATATTTATGATTGAAGTTTTAGGGCTCTGACGGTGAAATTTTCGTCGCTTATAACACTGTGCTCAGGTTTTGACCTTTTTTCTGGGCAAAGGTTTTGATAGCCGATCTTACTTATTTGGGATCTTCTTAATTCAATGGCGTCCCGCGGTTTGCCAGATTAGCTCCAGTTTTTGAGATAACGGTACTTGAAAATTTGCTTAAATTTTAACTTTTTTGTTAATAATTCCCTCAGTTTTAAAACTATTTAACTAAAATGGCACGTGACGGTTTTTCGATAATACCTTAACTGTTTCTGAAAATCATCGAAATCGGTTCACTATAACATGTAGCTCCCATACAACTGATTATTCAGATATGTGGTTTTACGTTTGTTGGCAAGACAAACAACACAAACCGAAACCCTACGCGCGCGATTTCTGTCGTATTAATTGATAAAAAAAAACCATTGAAAAATTTGCGAAAACTTTTTCTCATTATTACATTGTCTTCGGAGACTCAAAAAGCTTAAAAAAATTAAAAAGCTTTGCAATAAATTAAAGAATATATGTTTCGATTGTGGTAATTCCATGCTACACAGTCACTTTGACCTTTACAAACAACAGCTTTCAACAGAAACCCACGAGGTAGGAGAAAGATTTCACCAATCCATTATGAGGTTCGATTCGCTAAAAATTTATTGAATTCACTGTTGGCGGACTTTTGCTGGTCGATCGCAGTAGGCAAATGGTATTAAAAACCCATTCGTGCAATAGAAACTGCGACAAGTAATTTTCAAGCAAAAACAAAACTGACCTCAATTCTCATATCAAAAATTAAGAGTACCGTCAATTTTTTCATGATGCAATGATCGGACCTAAACCAAATTAGTATGGGACTACCTCTGAGGTACCACCTAAAAAAATAATTATAGAGATCGGTTAATGTGGTCCAAAGGTTATGCGGTAACATACATAAAAAAATACTATTCCGACGAATTGATTAACTCCTTTTTTTGAAGTCGTTTAAAAATATATCAGAATGGGATTGAAAAGAACCCAAACTCAGATCCAAATAGTGTACAGCCTAATAAAAGTAAGAAATATTACGAAATAAATTATGAGTTATAAAGCAAAACCACATATCTGAACAATCAGTTGTGTGGGAGCTACATATATGTTATAGTGAACTGATTTCGATGATTTTCGGAAAGAGATAAGGAAATATTAAAAAACAGTCGAGTGCAAAATTTTGGTAAAATAACTTTAAAACTGAGGGAATTATTAAACAAAAATTTAAAATGTAAGCAAATTTTCAAGTACCGTTATCGCAAGAACTGGAGCAAATCTGAAAAAACGGAGGGCGCCATTGAACGAAGATGGTCCCAGTTAAGTAAGATCAGCTATCAAAAGCTTTGCTCAGAAAAACATTTCAAAACCTGAGCACTGTCTTTTAAGCGACGAAAATTTCACGGTCAGAGCTCTAAAACTTCCCTCCTAAATATCTCAAAATTTTAACGTGGTACGGATTTTCTGAAAACGGCATCGTAATCTGGAGGCCAAAATTTAGGTTACGTGTTTGGTCGTTGAGCAGTGATATTTTAAAAGTTTAAAATTTACCTACAGTGTAATGAATCAATTGTATTAATACTCGTGAAAGTGCTGCTTAAAGTTTTTCGGTTTACAATAAAGCTCGTGAGAGCTAAGAATAACAGTTCCCGTTCTGGGCTCGAATCGTCACATACGATATCGTACTACTCGTCACGTAAAAACATATTTTTCGGATTATAGCATACGTGAACGTACCCTGTGTCCCATTCAGCTTATACTGCCTGACGTATCACGTAATTTTCTTTCGTATCGTTTTCGACCAGTGAACGGATGTTACGATTCGAGCCCTGTTTTCTGTATTTGCGTACACTGCCATCTTCTCACCGCCCGCCATAAACCTTTCCCTTTCATTTGAAATTCAACATTCTATTTTACGATATTTTAGAAACTCTCTCACACACATACATACATATCTACATACATATATTAGGTTTGTATGGACAATTTTTTCGGAAAAACTCTTTTATAACTATTCTATTAAATGTTAATGTGAGGCTTCATTTAACATCCTTCCCATGCAAGTAGGGCACTAATTGGTAAAGTGAAAATAAAACCATAAAAAGATCCAACATATTGCTGGTACTTTGCTGAATTTTTCGTCGTCGCCGTTGCATTCACACACATGCAGAAACAAAATACTCGTAATATCTGTGTAAGCGCATTGACATTGCAATGTACATAAATGTATGTATGTACGTAAGTAGTATCTGCACATGATTCTCGCCGAGGTTGACCAAATTTACCTGAGACTGAAAGCAAGTTTTTATGGTTTCCGAAAATATTTTACGATTGTTACTTGGTAGTTCTTTTCTATTATTTTTTGTCTAATTTTACAAGTTAAACAAATCAAAAAAGGTGAATATAATAAAAAGTGACTTTCTAGCGTGAATTCTTTTATATATCTATATACATATATATGTATATTTGAACGATGTTTGAAAGAGATACGTAGGCACATACATATGTACATACATACATATGTAAGTATGCACATGCGCTGCTGCTGATGCTTTATGCTGTTTATAGCATTTCAGTTGAAGTCCGGTAGATACATTTGCATGAAAATTAGGATTTTTTGTGGCCTCAAAAAATACTTTTTGGAGAAGAATGAATGCGTTTTTTCGAAGGTCATTCTTTTACTGCGCGGTAAAACAAGAACGTTAATTACGCTTGCGTTTTGCATAGGAACCGTGAATAATGTACATACATACATATATATGTATGCACGCACACCTACGGGTAAAAGTATTCTGCTTCGTTTGACTTCTGACTTTTTAGACTGTTTACTAAAGGCATCTTCATGTTTCAGTTTCACCAGTGATTTATCCTTTCGCTTTCAATGATAATACATTAGGGCTGCCATAATCCTAAAACCCATAGACCAGGACACTTATTACCTATAAATACAGTTTCTTTGGTTCTGGCGTTACCCTATTTTGCAGTATTTTCTGATATTAAAATGAACAATAAGGATATCTCGATCCGTTGCATACTGTCTAGGATGGTGTTTGAAACAAGAATAACAAAAAACTTATCCAACCATGCTATTTATGCACCATGCTAGACAGTATGCAAAGGATCGAGAATACCCGTAATGTAGTTTTGTGGTACAATCCGTAGAGCTGATTGATGATGATGAAACGCTCAAATTCTATTTTTTTTTTATTCAGAAAAAAAAACAAATTTCTAGTTTTTAAATTTCTTTTGACGGTGACGTAACTTGGAAAAATGTTTGACGATTTTACGTGGTCTTGAATGCTTGCCTTACCACCATTAGCAAATTTCCGCATATCCTACAATGCGCTTCATGATCATTTTTGCCATTTTGTATAGTTATGCTGTCTGAAGTGAAGCCATTCTAAAAGACTTATCCAATAAGGACTGAAAAGAGTGCTTCCCTGCATGCTTCCTAGAAAGGGGTTTCCTATTTACAATTTACACGAATATACTTAAGTATATGTTTATATTATTCGGCATTACAAATAGGAAGCAATAAGCACTTTAAGTCTCAATAAAACATATTTGATCTGAACTTTAAATATTTAAATTCCTTAAAGAAGTACATGAACTAAAAACAGATTTAAAAGAAATTATTTCAAAAGGCCTTCAGATATATGTCCTACACAAGCCTTTCTGGAAGCTCTTCTTTGAGTAGCGAAAGCAGAAGCCCCTGAATTTGTGCCGCTCCTTACAAAAAAGGAAGGAGAAAGGAATGACCTTCAGAAAGGACTTTTGGAAGAGTTTTTAACTCCTGAAATTTTCTACTGCGTAGTATGTGTGACCCCTCAGCCGTGTACCTGTTCAGGAACTTGCACTTTTTTGGCATTTGCTTGAAGATACAAAATTAGATTTTAACCAAATAAACTAAACAGAAAGAAAGTAAACCCACCAGATATTGTTTAACATGTTAGAAAAAATGTTTCGCTATCGATTTTCGACTACTAATGACAGAAAGCTTAACCTTTTTGTCAAAGCAAAAATCTGCTAAAAATTAGATGGGTGTCTGCATTGACCTTCATACCTTCATTAAAAAACCGGGACAATTTAAGTGTGGACCAGGACACCGGGACAATTTGTTCAAATTAGGACAAATCCTGGAAAACCAGGACGTCTGGCAGCCCCAGAACACATCCATACAACCTTCGAATTGAAACTAATACCACTACATACTCGGGCCAAAAAGGCTTGACGTGAATTTGCCAGAAAAAAAAGTAAACAAGTAATTTTTAAGCAAAAAAAAAACAACCGACTCCAATTCTCATATACAAATTTAGATGTACCGTTAATCTCTTCATTATCCTTTCGAATCTGAACAAAATTAGTACCACCTATCCGATGAAAAATGAATTATCTAAACCGGTTAACGTGGCCCAAAGTTATACGGTAACAAGCATAAATAGAATATATGTATATATGCATACATTTATATCCGGACGAATTGATAGCCATCTCCTTTTTATGAAGTCGGTTAAAAATGAAGAGAAATATTGTTATGTGAGTAAATATGTATGTAGATATTTAAAATTAAATTAAAAAATAAAACATATTATACAATTTGGCTAGGTATGATGAAAATTTATTAAAAAAGCATCATGCCATCAAAAGGATTAGTCCCTGCAGACGGTCCCATAGAATACATTTGAATGATACTCCCATTCACAAGATGCCTTATATCTTCGTATTATCCTGGTTGATTGAATTAATTTTTCCCATTTTATTGATTTGTGGATTTATAAAAACTAGTGTTCGCCCAGCGGTTGAAATTCAACCGTTAAAATTAAGGTTAGTTTATGTGAGTTGAGTTGAGCTGAAATAACATTAGTTGGAATGGGTTAAGTGGAGGGGAGTTTAGCTTAGTACTTAGCATAACATAACATACCATAACATAAGATTAAATAGAATAACATATGTAGCATAACACACCACAATATAACTTCGCACATTCTTCAGTTGTATTTCCTTTTTATCCCTATCACTTTCTTCCTCTCTATCGCTTTTAATGTTTATGTTTATCTTCACCTTCATGTTCATGTTCAAATTAGTTGGAAGTCAGATGACTCTTTTCTGTATTGTAATTTATTCAAGAAGTGATTACCAGTTAATAATATAGTTAATCAGGAACCATAGCCGTAAATAATAGATTTACTGCGGAAAGGCGGGACCGCGGGAAAAATGGCAAAAAATTGTGGAGTTTGCTACTTGAAAATGTTAAGAATGAGAAATAATATAGGCTAAAGTGTTATTGAGGACAAAGGAAGTCTGCCAAAAAATATTACGGTCCGATATCTTGTGAACTTAGTAGCAAGTAGCGCTGCAGCCACTGTTACAGAAGCGCTTAAGGTATTAAAATCGAAAGCAAATCAGTAGGCAGCTAGGCGAAGAATTGTCAAATTGAACGCAAAGGCATAATAAAAGAAGAAAAAAACCATTTTAATCATAATACATGTGCGAGAGTGGTAGCATTTTGCTGGATCGCACGAAAACCGGACCGTTGACTATTGGGATATGTTAGGCCTTTCAGAATGCAATAAAGAACACATTTTTAAGATTTAATTGAAGGTTAGTTGGTCTTGCAAGACTAAATTAATCGCTTTCAATCAGATGGCCGGGCATGGTATTGGATCAAAGACCCAAATTAAGCGCAAGCGCATCATATAAGGCATCACAGTGGCCGGTCAATAATAGTTTGGGGTTGTATTTCAAAAATGTTGTTGGTCCATTAGTACGCATTATGCGTAACAGTATCTGTTCATATTTCAACAAACTCAACTAAAAGCGCAGCTTACTAAGTCCGTCCAATGGAGTACATGAGGTGTGAAAGCAAACAAAGGATATATGCGACGCTATACCTCCAGAAATTTTACAGAGATACAAATAAGGTATGCCAAATTGCATCCAAGAACTAAAAAAAGCAGAAGTATACTGATAATTGTGTTAACAATTCTTTTTTTTCGTGAAAATTCAAAAAGTTATGAAAAATATATAAGTGCGCCTTAATTTATATTTTTGTCTGCTGGTTCTATTATTGTTGTTGGATTGACTTCAATTCATTATGAGAGGGGAAGTACAGGTGTACCAATAAGAATATACAACAAAACTATGAATGTCGTTAGAGCTTGGAAAGATAGCGGTGGCTGAAATAAAAAGTGTTACACCATGTTACAGTTTTGCTCGTCACTGTACGTATTCACCCCCACCATTGTTATTAGGTTAGGTAGTTCAATTTTCCTTCCTCATTGTCTTGATATTTAGGTTTATTTACTTTTATTCTAATCTTTACCTTTATCCCTTTCTTCTTCTACATATTCAACTAAGAAGGTATTCTTCCTTGCACGAATCTTAGTCTTCATAAAGCTGATTCCTAAACTGCTGTTTCGCAGATTTCTTTAATTCAGTATCAATATTAAAGCATACATTTAGGAGGCATTTCCGCCCCTAACCATGTACATGTACGGCATTGGTATTGGTGTCACTTTTGAATTGATTTTTTCGTTTTATGTTAAACCAATTGTCTACACAACNGATACATAATTGTTTACACCTTTGTGGTATAGTTTAGCCGTAAAAGGGGTGTAAAGAAAACATGATTGCTTATTTGTATATATGATAAGATACCAAAAACCAAAAACATATGTGGCGAGTTTAGGTGTGGTGAATTTAATTGTGGTGAGTTGAGGTGTGGTGAATTAAGGTGTGGTGAATTTAGGTGAGGTGGATTCAGGTGTGGGGAGTTAAGGTGTGGTGAGTTGAGGTGTGGTGAGTTAAGGCATGGTGAGAAAGTTGAGGTGTGGTGAATTAAGGTGGGGTGGATTTAGGTGTAAGGAGTTGAGGTGTGGCGAATTTAGGTGTGGTGAATTCAGGTCTGGGGAGTGAAGTAAAGGGGGACTTAGATGTGGGGAGTTAAGGTGTGGTGAATTAATGTGTGGTGAGCTCAGGTGGAGTAAGTTTTTAAGCGAAGGTGAGATGAGGTGAGTTAAGTTAAGTTAAGGGGTTATGATCTTTATCCTTCATCTTCATCTTCATCTTCATCTTCATCTTCATCTTCATCTTCATCTTCATCTTCATCTTCATCTTCATCTTCATCTTCATCTTCATCTTCATCTTCAACTTCATCTTCATCTTCGTCTTCATCTTCATCTTCATCTTCTTCCTCGTCTTGCTCTTCATCTTCTTCTTCATCTTTATCTTTTCCTTTATCCTGATCTAAATATGTCCATTCTTTTCTTCATTTACATATTCACCCCCACCATTGTTATTAGGTTAGGTATTTAAATTTTCCTTCCTCTTTGTCTTTATATCTAGGTTTCTTTACTTTTATTTTAATTTCTGTATTTATCACTTTCTTCTTCTCCATACTCAACTTTACCTTCTTCCTTGTTTGAGTCTAATCTATTCATGTACATACATACACACATCTTGTTCCTGAACTGCTGCTTAGCACGTTTCTTTAATTCGCTATCAATATTAAAGCATACATTT